>NW_027468576.1:38777857-38802857 GCF_046254945.1 Alosa pseudoharengus | reverse complement strand
TGTTCTGCCTGGCCAGGTGATACACTATGGTTGCTGAGGTGACCGTTTTGCCCGTCCCAGGTGGCCCCTGAATGAGGCTCAGAGGACGCTGGAGAACCGTCTTCACCGCATACACCTGGACCAAACATCACAGAGGGATATAGCTAAGCATACACCTGGACCAAACATCACAGAGGGATATAGCTGAGCAATATGGCATGAGTGAGAGTGGCATTGCTAGCAGATATGGCTATGGCTATGACTCGGCCAACTCCTGAGATACTTGTGATGACTCATGGAATATCTCTCGTCCAATCAGAAATGAATAAATAGTTTGACTGGACCTAACTGCTGTTTAACTGTCTCTCTATCTACCTATATATGAAGCAACACAGAGAAAACCAGACACACTCCTGCATGCTTTCTAGCTCAGCTAGGACTGAAGAGAGGGAGAGATAGAAGGAGAGAGAGAAAGAGAGAGGGAGGGATAGAAGGAGAGAGATAGAAGGAGAGAGAGAGAGAGAGAGAGAGAGAGAGAGAGAGAGCACCTGAGAGTGGTTCAGGTCAGGGAGACCCTGGGCAGTGAAACGCTTGGGCAGCTGGCACTTGATGATGACATCCTCCACCTCGTGGCCCAGGAGCTTGTGGTAGATGTAGCCAGACACGGAGGTCTCGTCCACAGCAAAGGTCTTCAGGGCACTCTGCATTCTGTCAACACACAAAACACAACAAGCGGTTAGAAGCATCCACAAACATAGAAAAAGCGTCAGTCAAAATGAACACTAACTATATTACTCACCGATCAAAGGAGGTGGACTTCCACACAAAATCCACCTGGAAGTTGTGTGTGACCTCAATGGGTGCTCCAACGCTGCTTCGCAATTCAATTGCAATCTCATCTCCATAATCTTAGCAAAGCGGTCAAGGACTGCGACTTTGGTTAGACCCCGCCCCCAAATCCAACACCAATAGTTCAAACACTTGACAAGTACAAGTAGTATGTCCCAGTGACTTCAGGAGAAACTGCTGATCTTCAAAAGAAGTATACTAACTACAAGTAGAACACTTGAGGGGTATACTAACTACAAGTAGTACGTCCCAGTGACTTCAGGATAAACCGCTGATCTTCAAAAGAACACTTTACTGCATGTATTGCGCCTGAAGTGAGTGACATATTGTTTTGAGATCAGTTACCTGGGTAAGCCAGTAACAAGGCTTCATAGTATACCCCACAGCCTATAGCTCTTGTTCATAGTATACCCCACAGCCTATAGCTCTTGTCCATAGTATACCCCACAGCCTATAGCTCTTGTCCATAGTATACCCCACAGCCTATAGCTCTTGTTCATAGTATACCCCACAGCCTATAGTATACTTCATAGTATACCCCTCAGCCTATAGCTCTTGTTCATAGTATACCCCACAGCCTATAGCTCTTGTTCATAGTATACCCCACAGCCTATAGTATACTTCATAGTATACCCCTCAGCCTATAGCTCTTGTTCATAGTATACCCCACAGCCTATAGCTCTTGTTCATAGTATACTCCTCAGCCTATAGTATACTTCATAGTATACCCCTCAGCCTATAGCTCTTGTTCATAGTATACCCCACAGCCTATAGCTCTTGTTCATAGTATACCCCTCAGCCTATAGCTGTTGTTCTTGGCATATTCCCTCACGGCTGTTTTTGCTTTTACCCCACATGAGCTGAAAAGATACTGTCTGGTACTTTGATGACGTGTCCGATCCCTTTCCACAGCGGAGCCAGATCACCTTTATACCTGAGACAGATCTCATCTCCCTGCATCAGCCGCATATCTGATCACAAACAAACACAAGTAGTAAACAGGGGGAAAAAACAAACAAACAAACAAAACACACACACACACAGTTTTACTCCCAAATAACAATAATGGATGGGAACCACCAACATGCACTACTAAACTAATGACTTACACTGGACACACAGACAAATAAAACTAAAATAAAATTAAAAAAGATGCAGCATGATTGGCATGCATGCAATGCAGGACTCAAGGTAATGAGCAGCACAACCACAGGAGAGCAGGCAATAAAAAGCTGGATGAATTACCACCTGAATCCGTCTTGGGTAATGAGAAATAAGCAATCCGCTTTTTATTCAGTCCCAGGTCCCACCTGACAGTTATATTGTCTTGGGTCTGTGGAGAAGTAACACAATTGTCAGTCAGTGCAGAGTGAGTGAATGATGCCAGTTGAGACCTACTGCAGTCCACATGGCATTGCCCACATAAAAAAAGACCTAATACATGCTGCCAATGAAATTAGCTCAGTACTTAGGACACCCAACTGGTGCTGGGTGTGTTGGTGCCTTAAAAGCAGATAGTATTCTGGAGTGCAGGGATGCACTTCCTCTGACTAGAGACAGCTAGAGCATTAGAACTGAGCCAGTGATGCACTTCCTCTGACTAGAGACAGCTAGAGCATTAGAACTGAGCCAGTGATGCACTTCCTCTGACTAGAGACAGCTAGAGCATTAGAACTCAGCCAGTGATGCACTTCCTCTGACTAGAGAAAGCTAAGGCATTAGAACTCAGCCAGTGATGCACTTCCTCTGACTAGAGACAGCTAGAGCATTAGAACTGAGCCAGAGACGCACCACACCTCGTACGCTATTGGATGTCCATCAACGGCTGTGTTTACATGCACTTCAGTATCCCAGCTATGATCGGGATTTTGAAGTATCCTGGTTTAGTGTTTGCGCATGTAAACATCATGTCTCGATTTCAGAACCCCGGATGAGCTCTTATCCCGGATTATGAGAAATTCAGTTATGCTAGCTAGTAGCTAGTACTCTATAAGATGCTGAGATACTATTCCGTGTACACCTTATGCCGGAGAGTGGCTGACTACATACGTAGAGCTCTATTGCTGGTAACTGGTATGCTAATATTTATCATGTGTAAAGGGATATTAATAACCAGGTTCTCTGTCTTCATACAAACAGCACAAATATAATCAAAACAAGAACAGGCCTCATAACTGGGACACTTAAGTCCATGTAAACTCAGTCCACTGTGGCATACCTGGGACTCTTTGAGCTTCTTGTCATAGTCGGCCTCCAGCTTGACCAAAGGCCCAAAGATGTTCTGGTACTGGTAGGCGTCCTCGTAACGCAGCAGCACGTGCTGCGGCTCCTCATCCACTCCGGGCTTCTCCAGGTCCTCCAGGGTCGCCGTGGGGTTGTCCTGAGAGCACAGCACATCAGAGGGATTATTTAAAGCACAGCACTCTTGACCAAGTGTCTAACAAGCACAGCACTCTTGACCAAGTGTCTAACCAACTTGAGTATAATGTTAATATAACTTCTAAAACTGATAGTTCCGGTCCTTGATTGTGATTGGCTGAAATCACGTTTGATGCCGTTAAAATCCAGCATAAACATACACCCTGACCGCATTTCGTTCTATATTACTGAGCTACCATAACTGATACAAACGCTAGCGCGTCGTGCCTTACAACGTCCCTTAGCTGTTGTAGAATCAGTGTAACCTACAGCCTCTCGGGGCTTATTGCTTAATTAACCACCAGATCATTTGACTGAAAGACAATGGACATGCTGAACTGGTGTCCCGAGTAATGCTGGCTTATTAAGCTTATAAAAAAAAAGCATTTATCTTGGTTATAAACAAATGCTTTTCAGACTTCAGACCAGCAATCAACCCATCTCCAACGCCAGTGAACAGCACCACCAGAGAGGGCTGCTGTAAGTTGCGGTCGAACCTTCCAGAGCTCCTCCAGCTTGTTGATCTGCTGGGCGGCGATCTGGCGAGCGCGGAGCTGCTCGTGCTCCGAGGGGATCTTCACCAGCCAGGACAGGAAGCAACGGTCCTGGATCAGCGGCTGCCACTGAGAGCTGTCCCAGTTGATGTCCTTCAGGCTGCTCTGACTGGCACACGGCTGCCTGTGCGTGGACATGACAGCGCTCCGATTTAGTCAGGACAAAAACACGCTACGGGCGCTACATCACCGTACAGCCGGTCGGCCAAGACGACACCCCGTGAGCGTCAGCGGGACTCACCTGCACAGGAGCACGACCACGGAGTCGGCCTTGGCTGGGATGAAGCCGAGGAGGAAGACGTTGCGGCAGCCGCAGTTGTAGCACTCTAGCACTGTCTCTCCCAGGGGCCCATCCTTGTGGAGAGTCACCTCCTTACACTTGGCTCTCACCAGGTGGTTCACAATGTGGCTGCAAAACAGAATCAATAACGATTCATCTCTGAGCTGAAGCTGCCTAAATTGCTGTGGACATGATCGACTTTGATTCTAGCATGCACTGTACCTTCCAGAGGTGTTGCCTCTCCCATTGCAGAACCACTTCTTGCTCGTGTTGCAGTACACAACACATGCTGGATCATGGATACCGCAGTAGCTATAGAGAGGAGAATACAGGATATTAAAGCATTGTGGTGTTGATGGTAATGGAACACAAATCACACATTAAATGAAAAAAAAGAGAGATCCCATTACAAAAGTATTAACCAATAGGCTACATCACATTAACGCAAGCTACTTCAAGCCTGGAGGGATTTTGAGGATTTTCTTTTTGGCATCACTAAATAGACGCCATGAGGAAACCTGACCTGCAGGCATGCAGCGGGAGATCCTTGGTGTAATAGGCATCCTCCTCATCTTCTTCAAAGTTCAGTTCCGCTAAAAGTTGACTTGTTTTAGCAACAGAGTCATCAAGTGGTCCATTCTGTAAAACTTCGTCGGGGCCATTTACCTAAACAAACACACAGAGTTGATACCATGTTATCTAACAGTAAGTCAATAGACAGTCCATACAAAACAAAATAAATATACGAATACGTCTGGCATCTGAGAGGCTTTCTCGGCATACATGTTTCTGCTATCCAACGTTAGCCATCCCAGTAGTGGCAGGCGCAATGTGGTTTCACTGGGGCCATGATACCTAGCTAGCAGCATGCTATCTATAGCAATGCTGTCGATATGTTGGCTAGCATAGCTCACCTGCTGCGCGGCGCTGCCTAACGTTATCTTTTGATAAGCAGATAGCTATCATTTTCAGTTGAGATAAAAAGCCAAATGCATTGCCACTGCCTTATAAAAATCACATTGCTAGCAAGTAAGGTAACTTACAGTTAGTGCTCGCTAGTGTTAGATTAGTGTTAACATTAGCTATGAGCCAAGCGCTTGCTAGCAACTACCGTATGCTAATCTAGATTTGGAGAGCAAAGGTAAACATAAACCCGTAAGGAATATTACAAACCTGATTATCCAGCTGACTCTGAGTTTGGCCTTGAGTTTGCGTTTGACTAGGCAATGTAAAATCAGTGAATTCATATTCAGAGCCTTGAGTGTCAGCTCCGAGCAACTCAGTTTCCTCGGTATCCAGGAAGGTTAGAGTCTGAGAACTCGGCCCATACGCTTCCACACTCATCTTCACAAGTTGACAGTGGTTTGCAAGACACTGTTGTATCTATACACGGGGTTATTTAAATCCGTCGCCAGCTATTTTATCTATTTATCGCAGAAGATTTCCAATGAAAAACTCGAGCATTTATAATCTAGTAAGCAAGCTAGATTCGAACACAAACAGAATTTGGAATCAGAAGAAAATAAACGGAAAGCTCGGCTCGAGGTCTTCTTTCACTCTAGTGACGAACTTCCTAGCGCCATGCTCCGGACATGCGTACATAAACCACAGATTGTGTATGTGTGCACTCACTCACCTAGCACTTGAATACAGGGATCTAGCTAGTTGGTACAGGGTGCATTATATCCCTATTATTATACGTAGAATCACATAACCTAAGGTCCTGCAATGGTGAGTAAGCAATATTTTATAAGCCACGACATTTAATACACTCTATTTAGAGCAAACAGCATATACTTTGGGGGAGGGAAGGATTGTGAGCTAGCCAGCTAATTCTGACCGGCTAACTTGTGGCTAGCGCTCAATGCGAAAGGGGGCATACGATTGTTAACCTTTTAATGAAATTGACGAGAGACATATACACTTGTATACATACTGGTGGCTCATACGCTTCAATTAGCATGTGTTAGATATAACTTGATGTATCTTAGCCCTCTTGCTGCATGCAAGACATGGATAGCGTGTCACCTAATTAGCAGTCCATGCTAAGAGTTAGCTGCATACACATAAGGAGTTCATGATGCTTGTATCAAACTCTGTCATGTAAGTAAATGTGTTTTTCGTCCACAGTTACCTCTATCTTTGTTGAAGACCGCGCAGAACCACCCAATGGTACGACATACTTTCCATATCACTGATTATAGTAGTGATGCCATGCAATGCTACTGGAGTACGATACTTAGCAGTGTATACTGATGTGATTTGTATTCTCCGACTTTACCCAGATTATAGACTATAGGGTTTCTTTACTCTTTGATTTAATTGTTGCTATGTGTATAAGTACAATTCTTGAATTTCCCCTGGGGATCAATAAAGTATCTATCTATCTAGTAACCTACACTTATTTTATCTCTTTAATTCGTCAATGTGATGGCGAGATGTGTTTGGGTATGTTACTGTTGCCTACTTCATAACCTTAGTGAAAGGCTCTCTCTACAGCTGCTCAAAGATGGCTTTGCTGGTAATGTTGTTTTTGATGGTAAATAAATTGTCTTGATTGTTGATTGGCCGCTGTGGGAAATCCCCTACCTATTAGCACAAGGAATTGAACACCTCTCCTGTGTGTATTTGAAATGACTGTTTACAACAGACATCACTGATACAAGCCACCAAGACTGATCTAAGATCATTAAGTGGAAGAGGGTGTAATGCTAAAGGGCAATAGTAGCTTTAAATGGCATACTCCGTAATAAATTTTTACCCAAATAAAAAATGATCTCAGTAGAAGGGGGTCACTCGCGCTTCAGCCTGGTTGGTGCTCACGAAACAGGACGCAGAAGTCAAACCGACTTGGAAGACGCATGGGCATCAAAACGTTAGTCGGTTTGCACTAGGCTAATAAAAATCACATTAAGCATTGTGTGCTCCGGTCCTGCTCCTTGGCTCTTGTTAGACCTTAGATCTCCCTTTTTAAAAAATGATCTCACTTTATTTTGAGTTTAGATATATCTAAGTTCCTGTGGTAGTTTTGCCTCACTCCCAATATGCCAGAGCAGTGGGCCAGCAGAGACCCTCCCTCTCTCTAGATCACTGGGCATCCCAGTGCCCCGATGTCCGCTTTAGTCCTGTGCGTATCGTTTTATTATCAGGTAACGCATGGTTATGGTATGGGGATGTACAGCTACATCTGCTCCTCTTGACTCAGGATCTAGTAGCAATGACATGATATGTCCATTTCTATATGAAGAGTTCAGATGCAAAACCCTCTAAACGCCACCTCCGTCAAAAATGACATAACGATGGTGAGTGAATGCTCTCCACACACAGTATACGTTAAATAATTTGTATGCAAAAACCAATAGGAGCCTAATGGAAAAAAATGCTTGTTTAAAAGGAAGTGGTTAGAGGGTTTTGAATCTGAACTCTTCATATCCAGTCATTGGGCTCTACTAGTAGGGTGAGTGAGGTCACAGTGATGTGACTCGGTGTTGCCTTTTATTTTCAGTTGGTGGAACTGAAGAATGGAGAAACCTACAACGGCCACCTGGTCAGCTGTGACAACTGGATGAACATCAACCTCAGAGAAGTCATCTGCACCTCCAGGGTAAATGCCTGGATCTGAAATAGCTTTACTTTATATGGCAGCTCTGTTTTTTATTTGACATATCATTGTGAAATAAGTCCCTTCAGGGCAAAGCAAGACCGTCCGGTTCGCCCTGTCGGGACTTATTTTCCTGATAATGACCAGCATTCCATACATTATCCCTTACCTAATCAGAACTTTAGCGTGCGCAATCTGTACCATAGAACTAGCTTAAACAGACGATCGGGAATGTTACTGTTTCTTCTTAGAATATTATAATAGCTTGTAATATATTTTAATATTAAAATATATTACAAGCTATTATAAAAGTATTTTAAAATAGCTATGCACCACACACAGTTCAATCCAGAGTACAATTCACATGACCACCACAAGGTGGCAGTATTACCCCAGCAGTTTCTCAGTTGTGTGTGGCTCTCTGCGCCTCGTCTCTGTGTGCAGGATGGTGATAAGTTCTGGAGGATGCCTGAGTGCTATATCAGGGGCAGCACCATCAAGTACCTGCGCATCCCCGACGAGATCATCGACATGGTGAAGGAGGAGGTGGTGTCCAAGGGCCGCGGCCGCGGAGGCATGCAGCAGAACAAGCAGCAGGGCAAGGGCCGAGGCGGCGGAGCAGGCAGAGGTACCACACACACCACACACACTACACACACACACCACACCATACACACCACACACACACACACACACACACTACACCACACACACACTACACCACACACACCACACACACCACACCACACCACACCACACCACACCACACCACACACACCACACACACACACACACACACCACACACACACACACACACACACACACACACACACACACACACACACACACACTACACACACACCACACCACACCACACACACACACACACACACACTACACACACACAATACACACACAATACACACACCACACCACACACACACACACACACACACACACCACACACACACACTACACACACCACACCACACACACTACACACACACCACACACTACACACACACCACACACCACACCACACCACACACACACACTACACACACACACTACACACACACACTACACACACACCACACCACACCACACCACACTACACACCATACACACACACACACACACTACACACACCATACACACACACACACACACTACACACACCACACCACACACACTACACACACACCACACCAGACAGTGGCCGCGGGGGATGCAGCAGAACAAGTGGAGCAGGCAGAGGTACCACACACACACACACTACACACACACACTACACACACACCACACGCACACACACACACCACACACACTACACCACACATGGTGTATGTAATGGGGTCCTCATAGGACCTCAAGGCTTGGTGTGTGTAATGGGGTCCTCATAGGGACCCAAGGCTTGGTGTGTGTAATGGGGTCCTCATAGGGCCCCAAGGCTTGGTGTGTGTAATAGCACCCTTACACACACACACTACACACACACCACACCACACCACACCACACACACACACACACACACACTACACACACACAATACACACACAATACACACACAATACACACACCACACCACACACACACACACACACACACACACCACACACACACACTACACACACCACACCACACACACTACACACACACCACACACTACACACACACCACACACCACACCACACCACACACACACACTACACACACACACTACACACACACACTACACACACACCACACCACACCACACCACACTACACACCATACACACACACACACACACACACTACACACACCATACACACACACACACACACTACACACACCACACCACACACACTACACACACACCACACCAGACAGTGGCCGCGGGGGATGCAGCAGAACAAGTGGAGCAGGCAGAGGTACCACACACACACACACTACACACACACACTACACACACACCACACACACACACACACACCACACACACTACACCACACATGGTGTATGTAATGGGGTCCTCATAGGACCTCAAGGCTTGGTGTGTGTAATGGGGTCCTCATAGGGACCCAAGGCTTGGTGTGTGTAATGGGGTCCTCATAGGGCCCCAAGGCTTGGTGTGTGTAATAGCACCCTTACTGAGAAGCCCCTGGCTGCAGCTTGCAGATCGTGGGGCAGAGCTCAACGTTGAGCCCGCCTACCTTCAGCACCTCTTCTCACACTGGCCTGGTTTCCTACTGTCCAAGTTATATTTCACAACATAATCTCTAAGAAGATTGCCTAAATCTATAAAAGCATTTTCTCAACTTCAAGAGAAAAAACACGGAGGTTAGACTCTCGCTGTTAGGCTAACAGTACTGGGTAGGAAAGCCTATAATGCGTAGGGGAGAACTGGTGCAATTGTAACAATGTTTTATTCTCAAGATATGGTGTAGCTACGGAAACGTAAATAGATTATATCATGTAATTATGTATAATCTTACAGCCATCGAAACATGAATGGTCTACTTAAATACGACCAGAGATATTAAGTAGGGCTGTCGAAATAATTGATTAATTTTGATTAATTAATTTGAGAATTAATAAATGAATTTGTGTTGATAAAAATAAAGTGTTGATTAAAATAAAGTCCTCTGCAATGTCTGCATCAAGGAATTTGCATATCACCAGAGTTTGTCAACTCTAAAGTCGCACATCAATGCAAAGAAATAGTGTTGACATTGAAGGGAGTGTTAATTTATTTTCATTGTGTACCCTAGGTTATATCTGTGGCCTGAAATGCCTTGTGTGTAAAAAAAAAACTTCTTCCCAAAGCACTTTTGAATTTCTTTCCTCAGCATATTAGGTCATATCATAGATTACTGTATTATGGCCATTAGTGAAAGTTTGAGTGAGAGTTTTTGAACTTTAATGTCACTAATGCGGATTATTCAGTGATTCATTTGAATTTAAATATTTAAAATACTTTCACAGCAAAAATTATATATGCGATTAATTTAGATAAATTAATCACAGAGTATGTAATTAATTCGATTAAAATTTTAATCGTTTTTAATTTTTAACCCTGTAACCCAGTTTGTCTCTATGGCAAAATGAACTTTTTCGCGCAAACACTTCTGATTGCGAGTTATGGATTTTGATTTTTGGGCAGCGATCTCACCCAGCAACCCCATTTAACACAGCAACTTGAAATATCACTAAACTATTCAGAAGAAAATACAGATAGGCTAGAGATAAATTGCATTGATAATGTTATTGCTATAGGCCTATGTTTATGCAGACTGGATGTAATGATCTTTATAGCGTAGCCTAGGCCTACTTAGATTACCCAAGAAACGCCAATGGTGTACAGATTCTAGAAGGCTAGGGGGGAAGGGACATGATTAACGTGGGCAGTAGTCCAAGGAGGATACGCTTTTATAGAGTTAAGCATTCTTCCTTGAGAAAAATTGAACTCCGAGTCCGGGTAAACAGACGCACAGAGAGGACGGGGAATGACGAGCTGATTTTGGGCTGAGCTCATCGTTGCGCTCCGCCCCACATTGAGCCCAGCCCCGATCTGCAAGCTGCAGCCAGGGGTACTTGCCCTCACTAATGTGCTGCTCTGTTTCGTTGTCGCCCCCTGCAGGTGTGTTTGGAGGCCGCGGCAGGGGCATGCAGGGAGTGGGCCGAGGGCAGCAGATGGAGAAGAAGCCGGGCAAACCACAGGGCGTGATGAAGAACCAGCACTAAGAGGAGAAGCCCTCTCTACCCACACACACCACACACACACACACACACACACACACACACACCCTCACCCCCACCACAGGGCGTGATGAAGAACCAGCACTGAGAGGAGAAGCCGTCTCTACACCCGCCCACCCCCTCTCCACCCCCTCTCCACCCGCTCTCCACACCCTCACCCACTCGCCATCCATTTACACAGTTTGTAAACAGTAAAAGATCTACGGCGCCCATAAAGGGACATATGTTATTCAAGTTTGCAGTAGCGTGCGCACCAGAAGCTTTTACATGCGTACCAGAACTTTCTCGTGCTCACCAGAAATTTCTCGTGCTCACCAGAAACTCGAAACTCCTAGGAGGACCTGGGCAATTTTTTTTGTACGTTTTTTGTGAGCATGATAAACTAGCTGGTACGCACCAGAAACTTAGGAGGAAAAACAAACATTGCACATGGCTCTTTAGGGGATCCGTAGACATCTGAGCCAGCTGGTAGTTTTAGTTTGCTGCTGTGTTTTTTTTTTTTAGCTCTCTGGTTTCGTCACTGCTACGTCTGGACTGACCGCTTCTTTCTGCCCATTTCTGTTTCACACAGTTCAAGAATATTCATGAAATTCATTTAATCGTTCGTTCATTCACTCGATTCATTCATTCATTCATTCAGGATTTTAAAGTCCCCAAGTAGAACATGACGGCCCTGCGGCCGTTTCCTTTGCCTTTTTTATTGTTAACTATGTTGTGTGCTGATCGTTGTATTTCCAAACAATTACTGGAGACATTGTAAAGACATCACAGGATGCTTTTTTGTTAGGTTTTGAATATCATTGAATGACTGTCATACGTTTTCAAGGGTTTTGCTTTAGATATGGAGAACAGCCTGATGTTTTAATTTATTTACAAGGGCACTGTAAATAAATATTTTTGTTAACCTTTTCAGTTGTGTGGAATTTGCCCTCATTTATTTATGCATTGCAAGGCCCAAGTTCCCAGTGCATGCATCTTTTACTCTCAAAAAATCTCTATTGCCAGAGTAGAAGTATTCACACAGTCCGAGCTGCATTTGATAGGTGCATGTCATCCCCAGCGACCAATGTGCTCTCCCTGCTGTCACCTCCGTGTATGTGTTTCTGTTGCCATGGCGATGCCGGAGCCCTGGTGTGCGGAGAGGCTGCCGAAGTAGCAAGTCTGAAGACGTGCTGTGCTGGCTTCCCCGGGGATATCCGAGTGTGTTTAATGGGCAGACGACGGTGTGTGTGCTGGAGCTAAAGAACTAATGCTTTTCAGTGATGGATTAATGCATTTGCAGCCACACTGCTCCCCCTGTTGATGGATTAGTGCACTTGCAGCCACACTGTCGCCCCCCCCCTCATGTGTTCTCCTGTTGGCATACACAGCGCAGTATACGTGCAGTGCAGGCTTGATCATGTCTCCTGTAGTAAATATCAACATGTTAAATGCTTAAGAGCAGTAATATATAGAGCAGTGTGATGGCAGGCAGGGTGATATAGAGCAGTAATATATAGAGCAGTGTGATGGCAGGCAGGGCTATATAGAGCAGTAATATATAGAGCAGTGTGATGGCAGGCAGGGTGATGTACAGTAGAGCAGTAATATATAGAGCAGTGTGATGGCAGACAGGGCTATATAGAGCAGTAATATATAGAGCAGTGTGATGGCTGGCAGGGCTATATAGAGCAGTAATGTATAGAGCAGTGTGATGGTTGGCAGGGCTATATAGAGCAGTAATATATAGAGCAGTGTGATGGCTGGCAGGGCTATATAGAGCAGTAATATATAGAGCAGTGTGATGGCTGGCAGGGCTATATAGAGCAGTAATATATAGAGCAGTGTGATGGCTGGCAGGGCTATATAGAGCAGTAATATATAGAGCAGTGTGATGGCTGGCAGGGCTATATAGAGCAGTAATATATAGAGCAGTGTGATGGCAGGCAGGGTGATATACAGTAGAGCAGTAATATATAGAGCAGTGTGATGGCAGACAGGGCTATATAGAGCAGTAATATATAGAGCAGTGTGATGGCTGGCAGGGCTATATAGAGCAGTAATATATAGAGCAGTGTGATGGCAGACAGGGTGATATAGAGCAGTAATATATAGAGCAGTGTGATGGCTGGCAGGGCTATATAGAGCAGTAATATATAGAGCAGTGTGATGGCAGGCAGGGCTATATAGAGCAGTAATATAGAGCAGTGTGATGGCAGGCAGGGCTGCTGAGAGCTGTGGTTGGCTTGGGACGGGAGCCTGTGGGAGGGACTTAATGGAGATTGATGAGGGCGGGACTTAATGGAGATTTATGAGGGCGGGAGCCTGTGGGAGGGACTTAATGGAGATTAATGAGGGTGCTGCCTTCCTGGTGCCCCCTGCGTGGCCATAATAGGGGAAGTTTGGAGGAGCTGAGAGAGGAGTGCCTTTGAGTGCCCCTAATTAACAGCATAAGGATTTAAATCAGCTCTTGTGTGGTACAGAACAGGACACCAGCGTATGGCAAGTGTTTCAGTTAAAGAGGCGCAGGGAAGAGACTGTCAGTCATCACTCATATCTGTCTTTGAAGAAAGGATGGCCAGTCAACCGACGCTCAAACAGCATTTGGTGAGAAATCAAGTCCAAATGCAGCCTAAATACAGTGTATCAATAAGGGTGATTATAGGTGCCTTTGGGCCACATCCTCTCCATTAACTATGGCAGGACAGGCCAGATATATAACAGACCCTCCTCTCGGTCCAGTTTTGTCTCTAGATCTGATTTGTCATGTGTCATATTCTCAATGGATGACTTTTTCCAACCCATAATGCACTGCACTGATGACCAGCACAGATAGAGGTGTTTGCAGTCTCGTGTACTCTGCCCTCTAGTGGCCGTTCAATTCTCAGCAGAAGAGGCAAATATCCACACGTACCTCCATGGAGAAGTTGAGGTTTGTGTTGCAAAACCATGTGAAACCATCGCTCTTGCATCCTGCACTTTCATACACAATCTACATTCATCAGATAGCTTAGTGAGTGCTTTCATCTGCAATGTGTCACAATAGCTACAATAAACATGGTAACAATATCTAGGCAGATTAAAACAATAATAAATAGTGGGAGAGGACGTACCATTACACCACAGTCTTCCCAGTCAATGGCCACAGCTGGAGCCCCAAATTAAGACACACTGGGAGACGACACTGGGGGGTCAATTCCAACTAAGGGGATACTTTTATGACCCCGCCCCCTCCATTATATTCATGATTATGCACTGATGTAACTTGCAATCTATCTGATGCAATTACCTAGGCTTCTAAACATGTCAATATGCAAGAGACTAAATCGTTGTAACACAGTTTATTTCATTTTATTTATTCATTTATCATTTGAATTATTTCCACAACAGTTTGATATTTTTTTTCACAATTTAACATTTTGACACCATTTCCCCTATTGTAATAACAGTACATGAACTACTGCATAACATGTTTTTTAAATTTTATATCAGTAAATATTGTCTTTTTTTCCCTCACATTAGAAAACAAAGTTTAAAAAAGGATGTAAACCAGGTCAAAAGAAATGCTGAGCATGTTATCTCATTTGACTCACATTTGGAAAGAATTTGAATGATTGAGTTGGTGGGCATAGCTGGGTCTAGAGGGCACAGAAAACCAAAACTGGACCGCTGACCCCTGACCTCTATGACCCAGCAGCAGATAAGAGGCAGGCGAGGAGAGGGTCAGTGAGTGCTAAACACACTGAGCATGGCCTCTGTTACAAGCCCTCTCGCTCAGTTTGCCAACATTTACGCAGTTGTGGCGATGCATTTCTAACCACTGGGAGTGTGAGCGAAGCTGAGACCTCCGTCATTTAAACACATGAGATTGAAGCACACAGCACCATTACATGAGTATCACTGAGACCCTGCAGATTGGGATTTGCAATACATACAACTGGGGAGTACAACTGTTAAAAAACAGTTAAGAGCTTTTCATTTCACTGGTTGCCAACGGTTTGATGTTGTGCAGTCATTGTTACAATAGAAGATGACTCAGCCTGTTCAGATATGATCATGAAAGAAACGGAGATGAATAAACATGTAGCCTATTCCACATGGTGACTTACGGATCTATTTGAGTTTGACTGCCTGTAATCTCATTAACACTGAAAAAGATGCTTCTTTATACAGAATATTGCTTTGTAATAAAGTGACACATTCATTCACAAGCAGGCACACACAAAAGCTGAACATTTTTACATTTTTTTCATTTTTCATTTTTGCAAGCTTGTCAATACAACACAATCCACTCTTAAATCAAACGACGTGAATCTATTTACATGAATAAGAACGTCAGGGAACGCAGCAACAGAACACAGCGAATGAGCGGGGGGGGGGGGGGGGTGCACGTCGACACATCTGCATACAGCTTAAACTAGAATCAAAACAGCCTTTGCTGCAAACCCTCCTTCTGAGACGAGTAAACAGGGCAGTTATATAATTTAGCCAATCTCCCCATAATCATATTCATAGAACAGAGAAATTCCTTTGAATAATATTCGCCATTGTGGTCTGCACAAGCCATTCTGAAGTCAATACATCACTCATGCCAGCCCCTACTCAAGTCCCCGTCACATGCACTGGGACAAAATCCCAGTGACATAAAGAATCATGTGTTCATTCGGGATTCAGCAAACAGCTATACTTATCTGTATAGCAAATGAATGGATGCAGATGCGTCTTCTCTGACATTTACACGATGGATCACCACTGCTGCCTATTTATACACTGAAGTTGATGTTCGCCACATTGATGACAAAAAGGGACCACATGACTAAAAAAGACTGATGTCAGCATTGATTGTACCTCTCTTCCCTGCCACGCCACAGTACAAACCAGACGCCCACTTTTGCATAAAAGATCAAATCAGTGCTATTTCCCCCTCACACCATGGTCGTAGTTACATCACAGAAACGTTTATTTAAACACAACATTTAATGTATTGCATCTCAAGGGTGACACAAATCAATGATATTTGCAAATAAAAGTCGTAATGCAAATAAAGTAACCAGTAACATGCCAACAATTCTCTCCTTAAACATACACAGGGAATCTAGTTCTTCATCTTACTTATGCCGCTGCAGGATACCACAACGGTCACCACAACGGAGAAAGCACACCAGCCCTCAGATCGCTCAGGGGAGGCCACACACCACACGTTAGTGATGGCGAGCACATACAGAGATGAGCCTGATTGGAAAGAGCTAAAATAGATAAAAATCATTTTTTTTTACAGATCTTAGATTTAGTAGGGTTTTTACACTGCAGAAAAATCTTGATATCTCCCCATGCAAATATGCATCGCTAGATGCATCTGTTTGTCAATATGTTCCAGCTAATCTTTGTAAGCCTATCTGATAAAGCTGCATGTATCGCACTATGAAGATTTTTGGTAGTAGTCATTATGGTGGCAAAAACAGCTTGCAAAAACCAGTCATAGTCTTACGTTACTTATCTGTTGTTTTGAAAGTTCATTTGAGATGTATCTCATCTATAACATACACAATGTATATACACACCTTGAAATAAATATATAAAGATATATGTGTTCTCTAATTTTAGGTATCTATTTGTTCATATTTTCTATGCCACAAGTTTAGCTGAAATAAAGAAACACGCACGCGTACACACACACACACACACACACACACACACACACACACACACAAACCACACAAAAAATACAAAAATATAGTTTAAAGAAAACTAAAACCAACTGAAGGTGCTTGAAAGGCAGTAAGAATGAAACTCGATTAAAAATGTGCATCATATTCCACTGACTGGTCTAAATTTCAGCACAGTTTTCTCCATATTTACTAACCCTTAAAAACTAAACCAATCAGATATATGGCTTTCTTTGTCTTCCACAAAGGCCAAGGAATGCTGACGCAAGACGAGTGAATGCAGTGACTTTGCTATTTATCTGAAAGAATAAAAAAGAACAGGGCAGATGGGACACAGACGGGGACGAAGAGCACATTAGAAAGAAGCCGTTTCTTTCTTCCGGCAGCTACCGCTCGACGCGCGCTAGCTAAGGGAGAAAGGTGAGGGGGAGCCTGGCAGAAATGGTGTGTGTGATAGTGTGTGTGCGGATGTGCCTATACATGGCTGTATGCATGAGAGCCTGTGTACACTGGGAGTGTTTGTTGTTGTTGTTGTTGTCGTTTTTAGCATGCACAGTCCTGATGTGGGGCCGCTGGCTGCTCGGTCAGCTGGGGGCCCTGTTTGGCCCCCGTCACGGCAGGGTCCCCTGCGTCCAGGCTCTCGGACATCTTCTCGCAGATGATGTCCACCAGTCGCTCGAAGGTCTGCTTTACGTTGATGTTGTCTTTGGCACTGGCCTCGAAGAACTCAAACCCTGCAATGAGCACAGACGGTGAAACCCCAACTACACCCTGCCTGTCCTTAGTTTTAGCACCTATGAGAATCCTCGGTTATTTATAATTCGATAATTCGGCGCAATAATTCCATACAAAAGCTCTGTGCTGGCATTAAATGACCATGTTAGGTATCATATATCGAACGTTTGTGTCGTATTCCTGATGTAGGGCTGCAACTAACTTTTTTTTTTTATAGTCGATTAATCTGTCAGTTATGTTTCTTTATAAATCATTAAGTTGTTTGATCAATGAAATCACAGAAAATGGATGAAAACATTTTGATTAGTGTTGGCCAAAGTCTTTGTTTTCTCCACATGCAAAATATATTTAGTTCACGGTCATAGAGGAGTAAGTAAAGCTAAAAAAATATATAAATATTCAAGTTTAAGAAGCTGCACTCCGATTTAAAACCGATTAACTGATTACCAAAATAGTTGCCGATTAATTTGATAGTTGACAACTAATCAACTAATTGATTAATTGCTGCATCCCTATCCTGATGTTGAGTAGAGCAGGCATGCCTTAACTCACCCAGGTGTTCGGAGAGTTGCCGGCCCCTCTCCGCAGCCACCACTCTCTCGTCCTCCATGTCGCACTTGTTCCCCACCAGCAGCACCTGGGCGTTGTCCCAGGAGTACGTTTTGATCTGTGTCGACCTGCAGGACGACAGAATGAACAGCTCTGTAGTCACGCTCTCACAGGTTCATTCATTTAAAAACGTGTTTTAGCGAACAGGTACCCACCAGTCCTGCACGGCGTTGAAGGACTCCTCGTTGGTGATGTCGTACATAAGGATAAAACCCATAGCTCCTCGGTAGTAGGCCGTGGTGATGGTCCTGTACCGCTCCTGTCCGGCTGTGTCCTGCAAAAAAGCATATTTATATATCAAGTTTTTCGAGTTTCACTTTATTTATCCTTAGAAAAGGACATTTAGTGTGCAGCAGGGTGTCTAAAACACATACACACATACACAAAGCACCGGCAGATGCCAACAGCATTGACAGCACAGCACAGCACAGGACACACAACAACAGCACAGGACACGCAACAACAATAGAATTATTAATTATACATGTTATCAGTATATTTATCAGTTATACGTGTTATCAGTATTTAGACACGTAATTAGTTTATCTTTGGGGCTTTTTGCCTTTTTTCAGACAGGACAGTGATAAGTGACATGAAGTGAGGAGAGAGATATGGGGTGAGGGGAACAAAACTGGTGTCCGATTCAAACCCGGGTCTCTATGGGCACCTGCACCAGAATATGGTACGGACACTGACACTGACACCGCTACCTCCACCAGAATATGGTACGGACACTGACACCGCTACCTCCACCAGAATATGGTACGGACACTGACACTGACACCGCTACCTCCACCAGAATATGGTACGGACACTGACACTGCTACCTCACTAGAATATGGTACGGACACTGACACCGCTACCTCCACCAGAATATGGTACGGACACTGACACTGACACCGCTACCTCCACCAGAATATGGTACGGACACTGACACTGCTACCTCACTAGAATATGGTACGGACACTGACACTGCTACCTCACTAGAATATGGTACGGACACTGACACTGCTACCTCACTAGAATATGGTACGGGCACTGACACCTCCACTAGAATATGGTACGGACACTGACACTGCTACCTCCACTAGAATATGGTACAGGCACTGACACCTGCACTAGAATATGGTACGGACACTGATACTGCTACCTCCACTAGAATATGGTACGGACACTGACACTGCTACCTCACTAGAATATGGTACGGACACTGATACTGCTACCTCACTAGAATATGGTACGGGCACTGACACCTCCACTAGAATATGGTACGGACACTGACACTGCTACCTCACTAGAATATGGTACGGGCACTGACACCTCCACTAGAATATGGTACGGACACTGACACTGACACCTCCACTAGAATATGGTACGGGCACTGACACCTCCACTACAATATGGTACAGGCACTGACACCACTACCTCCACTAGAATATGGTACGGACACTGACACTGACACCTCCACTAGAATATGGTACGGGCACTGACACTGACACCTCCACTAAAATATGATATGGGCACTGACACTGCTACTTGGACCACCTCCTTCGACACATATATATTTAGTTCCGTTGTTTCCTCAGCCACAGGTATTATGACGTAGAAGTTGGCATGATGAGGTGGAGGAGATGGTGTGATATGGAGGAGGTGGAGGAGATGGTGTGAGATGGAGGAGATGGAGGAGGTGGAGGAGATGGTGTGAGATGGAGGAGATGGTGTTAGGTGGAGGAGGTGGTGTGAGGTGGAGATGGAGGAGGTGGAGGAGTTGGAGGAGATGGTGTGAGATGGAGGAGTGGGAGGAGGTGGTGTGAGATGGAGGAGGTGGTGTGAGGTGGAGGAGATGGTGAGAGATGGAGGAGATGGTGTTAGGTGGAGGAGGTGGTGTGAGGTGGAGGAGATGGAGGAGGTGGAGGAGTTGGAGGAGATGGTGTGAGATGGAGGAGTGGGAGGAGGTGGTGTGAGATGGAGGAGATGGAGGAGGTGGTGTGAGATGGAGGAGATGGAGGAGGTGGAGGAGATGGTGTGAGATGGAGGAGTGTGAGAAAGCCAAGGAGTCCAGATGGGCTTCTGTAGTTTTAATACAAAAAATAAAAGCCCCGTCATAAAAGGACATAACCCACACAAAATGGACTTCTGTAGTTTTGAAAATGATTAAAGATGCAGGCTGGCATCGGGTGCCGTTTTGGGAGACGAGGGGGGCTTTAATTACAGGGAAGAGCGGTAATTTTGCCATCTCAAGGGGCAAGTGACATATGCTTCAGCATATGTTGGGGTCAATTTAAGCTGTGTGTACGCACGCTCCTGCCTGTACAAACACTGGGGAAAGGCATTAATGAAATGACCCTCTCTTTAGAAGCAGGCCCTGAAAGGCCAGAGAGTGTGTGTGCCTGGACGCCAGCTATCCTCTAGCTGTCCAAACTCCTACACTCCCTCTGTCTGCGTGCTATGTGACTGATTGACAGGCCAGTCTTCAGTGAAACGCTACCGGACGCTGCGGACACTCAACACCCAGTGTGTCACACGATCCTTCTTGTTAACCCTTTATTTGCCTCATGGCAGAGACGCAGCCACTGGACAACAAGGCTTGGCATCTAAACATCCCTATCATACTGCCCCTGAAGCTCTGAGTAACCAAGTACCCTACATAGTATACCAACAAGGGAAGTATCGTAAACATACCCTAGCACATAGTATACCAACAAGGGAAGTATCGTAAACATACCCTAGCACATAGTATACCAACAGGAGAGTATGGTAAACATACCCTAGCACATAGTATACCAACAGTAGAGAATGGTAAACACACACGCAAACATCTGCTGAACAACCAAAATGGCCTCCTCATTACTGTGAGTGAGTATACTCTTGCCATGTGAGCTGTGCGTCCTTTGAAAAGCATTTGAGCTAAACTGATGCTTTGCATTCTCTCCAGGACAGGAGCCTTGGAGGGCTTCTGCACCACTGCATAGCTGCGCTGCGTTACGCCGCCCTGTGACGGGGGGCTGGGGGATGGGTGCGGCACAGCAAGGCGAGAAGAGGACAGGCAGGCGCGCGCGCGCGCGTGTGTGTGTGTGTGTCGGTGTGTGTGTGTGTGTGCGAGGGGGAAGGGAGCTCTTTCGTCACACGTCTCTCTCGCTTGCGCTATTGGCTGCTGGAGGGCCATGGGGGCACGGGCAGGCTGGGAACAGAATGAGATATCCACTCTCCTGCCTATCTGCCCCGCTACACAACGTGACTGGACCTCACTGGGGCATGTTCAGCTCAGGCTTGCCCTGCACTGGGGCATGTTCAGCTCCCTGCACTGGGGCATGTTCAGCTCGGGCTTGCCCTGCACTGGGGCATGTTCAGCTCCCTGCACTGGGGCACGTTCAGTCCTGCACTGCTCTGATTTCACCCCTCAGTGCCAGCATGCAGCTGCTCTAAGTGCTCCATATTTCCCAGCTCACTCTTAAAAAATGAATCAGACAAAACGGTTGGAGCAATACTCAATCAATGTCTTTTGTGCATAAATGAAAAGGACAGGTCTATGGATTTATGTAGTACTATTTGAAATCTGTCTATTAAAGTGCATATATATAAGTAAATAATGATACTATATAAGTACATATCAAGTAACGTCACAGTTTTCTATTATTCTAATAAAATGGTAACACTAAAGGTCTTCACACACAGATGATGACAAGAGTGCAGTCCACTCCGCTTTGGACATTTGGTTACATTCACTTCCATTGTCTTCACTACAAGCCCACACACCACAGACACATTCAGTTCCATTGTCTTCACTACAAGCCCACACACCACAGACACATTCAGTTCCATTGTCTTCACTACAAGCCCAAACACCACAGACACATTCAGTTCCATTGTCTTCACTACAAGCCCACACACCACAGACACATTCAGTTCCATTGTCTTCACACACACACCACAGACACATTCAGTTCCATTGTCTTCACACACACACCACAGACACATTCAGTTCCATTGTCTTCACTACAAGCCCACACACCACAGACACATTCAGTTCCATTGTCTTCACTACAAGCCCACACACCACAGACACATTCAGTTCCATTGTCTTCACTACAAGCCCACACACCACAGACACATTCAGTTCCATTGTCTTCACACACACACCACAGACACATTCAGTTCCATTGTCTTCACACACACACCACAGACACATTCAGTTCCATTGTCTTCACACACACACCACAGACACATTCAGTTCCATTGTCTTCACACACACACCACAGACACATTCAGTTCCATTGTCTTCACACACACACCACAGACACATTCAGTTCCATTGTCTTCACACACACACCACAGACACATTCAGTTCCATTGTCTTCACTACAAGCCCACACACCACAGACACATTCAGTTCCATTGTCTTCACACACACACCACAGACACATTCAGTTCCATTGTCTTCACACACACACCACAGACACATTCAGTTCCATTGTCTTCACACACACACCACAGACACATTCAGTTCCATTGTCTTCACACACACACCACAGACACATTCAGTTCCATTGTCTTCACACACACACCACAGACACATTCAGTTCCATTGTCTTCACACACACACCACAGACCAACCGTTACGCCGCCACCTTGTAGATTACGATCCAGTTCTTTTTTGGTCGGCGCCGCTTAATAAAATACATGGTTTATTGAATACTTGTTTATTGAATACTAGTTTACTTGTTTATTGAATACTTGTTTATTAAATACTTGTCAGCTGAAAATGTTGCCGCTGGTGTACGTGAGCAAGTGTCTTATTCCTACGTGCAGAAGCGTTTAAGCCACAACATGCAGTCGTATAAAACATGCAGAGATGCACTGGCCATCTGGCACACGGGTACTCGTCTCGATGGGCCTCCGCTCCTGTGACGCCTTCAACCATTAGAACAAAATGTCTTTCTGCGGTTTAGGTTTTTATGAGACCTGCGGGCCTGCTGTAGTGCCTGTCAATTAATCACGTATCGAGTTCAGATCACCTGGGGGGCCTTTCTAAAGGCCTTTAACGCACTTAATGTAATGCGGATGTTTTGACCAGTGCTGTCTTACCCAGATCTGCAGCTTGATTCTCTTGTCGTTCCTGTAGATGGTCTTCACCTTGAAGTCGATTCCCACTGTGCTGACGAAGGCTGGGGTGAACGAGTCGTCAGCATAGCGAAACAGGAAGCTTGTCTTACCCACGCTGCTGTTACCAATGATCAGGATCTTGAACATATAGTCAAAGTTCTGGTCGGCAGACTCCTTCTGTCCATAGCGGGCATCTGTTGCTGAGGCCATCTGAGGGGAGAGATTCAACAGATAGATTAAATAGACCAATACGTTATTGATCCCCATGGGGAAATGTAAGGGGAAAGACTGATCAGATGCTGTGAGAGATTCATTAACTGGTCAGATGCTGTGAGAGATTCAGCAGACTCATCAGATGCTGTGAGAGATTCATTAGACTGGTCAGATGCTGTGAGAGATTCATTAACTGGTCAGATGCTGTGAGAGATTCAGCAGACTCATCAGATGCTGTGAGAGATTCAGTAGACTGGTCAGATGCTGTGAGAGATTCAGCAGACTCATCAGATGCTGTGAGAGATTCATTAGACTGGTCAGATGCTGTGAGAGATTCAGTAGACTGGTCAGATGCTGTGAGAGATTCAGCAGACTCATCAAATGCTTTGCCTATCTACTGCAAGCTGAAGAGCGGGCTGGTAGTTCTAGACTCAATGGCCAGTGATTGTGTGAAAGGGGTTCAACAGAGCAACCCGAGGCTGACTAAAGGTCAAGGAGGAACAGCTACCCTGGTGTTGGGTCAACTGCTACAGCCGTGGTGAGGATGAGGCTGGTATGCAGCTCACTAAAGCAAAACATGACAGAGAGTACAGAGAGTATGGACTAAGTACAGAGAGCATTGACTAAGTACAGAGAGCATGGAGAGGTCTCGTCTGGGTTTGGGTGTGGACGGACAGTGAAGCTGGGCTGAATCAGACTCAGGCTAAAATAGAACACAGTCATTAATCCCTGCAGTGAAACTCAGGGAGTGCAACCACAGCTGAGCTATGTGATCAATATCACTTCGGCCTCGTCAGTCCAGCATTGTTTCATTCTAACATGACGGTTCACCAGCACCACCGGTCTCCTCCTAAACTGTAACGTATCTGTGGCGTAAATAGGTTAGAATATTTCTCCCAAAACTGACATTATTACAACAACACACAATCTTCCCAGACCTATCACAGAGTACCTATCACAGAGTAACAGTGTGAAGACACCGTTTCACACAAACCAGCATCTCTGGCTCTCATTTCAACACTGAACACGACACTAGAAAATATACTCCACCACCCTGGCAAACATACTCCACCACCCTGGCAAACATACTCCACCTCCCTGACAAACATACTCCACCACCCTGGCAAACATACTCCACCTCCCTGACAAACATACTCCACCTCCCTGGCAAACATACTCCACCACCCTGGCAAACATAGTCCACCACCCTGGCAAACATAGTCCACCACCCTGACATACTCCTCAGTCAGAGAGTTGTGATGTTGTCTGTTC
>NW_027468576.1:38747857-38772857 GCF_046254945.1 Alosa pseudoharengus | reverse complement strand
TTAAACCTTGTCATATATTATTTAGTGTACTCGCCTTAGTGTCTTCATTATTAATCAGACGCAGGCTGTTAATCGTAAAGACAAATTTGAATATCACAATGTGTGGCCTTAAACTATGTTTATGTGACTATCACTGTAGCCACAGTTGAAGATGATATTCAAATGAGACTGTCTGCTCTACCAGGCCCTTGTGTACATTCTTAGGTGACTAGTGAAGGGGAAGACATAGGCCTACTTCGGAATGGAAGTGAGATAAAGTACTTTTCATAGTGATGTGACCACTGAGGCCCATCTCCTGTGTGGTTCACCAGTGCTTCTTTCTGGTAATTCAGGACAACATTGTATTAATTTATTTCAGACTATTTATATGAATGTGGAAAAAGGAAGTGACCACTCCGTATGAAAACTATGATAAGATTGTAATATTATATAATACGGAGCCCAGGAGGTGTCATTGCAAGATATTTTTGTGTATGGAGAGAATGTGCGCTCATTTTACTAAATTGTGCGCTCATTTTACTAGATTGTGTGCACAGTTTAGTATATTGTGTGGTCATTTTACTAAATCTTGTGCACGTTTTACTTAAAGCTGCAGTTGGCAAGACTGACAGATTGAGGGGACTTCCCTCTCATCGATGTTCCATGTTCAACCATGTTCTGTCGGAGCATAGTGTCAGTTAATATGATCATTCTTGCCAACTGCAGCTTTAATAGTGCGCTCATTTTACTAAATTGTGCTCTCAATTTAGTAAATCATGCACATATTTTACTAAATTGTGCGCACGTTTTACCCAATTGTGTGTTCATTGTACAATTAAAATGAGAGCACAATTTAGTAAAATGAGCGCACTATTTACTAAATTGAGAGCACAATTTAGTCAAATGAGTGTACTATTTAGTAAAACATGTGCACAATTTACTAAAATGAGCGCATGTTTTCTGGATATATACCAAAAAATATCTTGCTCCGTAGTATAATATTATGATAATCAACACACACACACACATACATACATACTCTAGAAAGTAAAACATTTTTATACTTGTTTATTCTCGTACATAAAACATAAGTGCATTTTCTGTACTGATAACAAATTATTGGTAGCCTATTACTAGTTCTAAACTTGAAACTTGAGTCTTTTGGCTTAGCATATGGATAAAAACAGACAGGTTACCATGCGCTACTGGAGTGATGAGCACAGACCTTTTTAAGGAACACTGGAAGTCATGGGCGCCCAATAAGCTTGGATACAGTACGTAACACATACTCGAAATACATACCATACATACATCAAAACTCGGCACAACAGAATAGATTAAAAGACACATAAGGCAAGGCAACGCAGCGCAGCGCAGCGCGGGGGAGAACGTGCTGCTGTGGACTCGTCTCATGTAGCGGCTGGTCAGCTCAGCTCTGCTGAAAGGTTCTCAAGGTACTGATTTCAATGTTTCTTATTTGATAATGGACAGCACCCTGACCTCACGTTTATCATTCCCTCACCTGTGGTCAGTGTCGACAGAATCGTATTTAGCGTTTGATCTTAAAGTTTATCAGTAATTGCGATGAAAGGTGATCGCAGGCACTTATTCAGAACAGCAGCACTCCTCACAACACAACACAACAACATTCTCTAATCACAACACAAAGTTTCAAAACATTTCAGTGCCAATTAAGTGCCTTTACATTTGCTGCTTTTAGTGTTTTTAAAAACGTTTTAAAATCTTTGCCGACACATAGTTTAAAGGCGTTTACAGATTCTGATTGAAAGTGTGTAATGCTGATATGCGTTGAGAGCATGTGTGCTTAGCCTCAGCCCAGAGTACAGGACATGCGCCCAGCGGCTCTCCTGTGCGGGTACTGTATGTTCAAGCCCTTTTCCTCTCCTTTAAAGTTGTAAAGTGCTTCAGTGGAGCAGGCCTGGTAGCGCTGCTGGTCTCTGGACAGAGCGCCCTCCATCCTCCTCACATGTCATACAGGGTCAAGCGCTCCAACAAGAGCACAACTGCCGTAACCAAGGTCAAACTGCAACAGAACACTTGGACAAATATGAGTGTAAAAGTGGTGGTTTTAGATGATTTTACAAACATGTCTAGGATATTCATGAAAGTGGACTAAACTACACTGAGAACAATATTATGAATATCATAAAATCTATGGGCAATCCTTCCCATTTAGTGATTGCTTATGTTCACAACTGTCTGTGGTTACGCATTACACAAATCAGTGCTAAATAAATAAACCTGACTTAACCAGAACTTATTATGGTGTGAATTTCTAAAATAACAAATATTTACATGTATCTAAAAATCAATTAAAATGTTTTGGGTAAAAGAAAACCCAGAATAAAGTTCTTGCTACATTAAAACAACGATTCATACCCTGAGGTTGATGTCACAATTTTCTGAGGATTCATCAAAATATTTGGTAAAACAGCCCCTTCCTGGTTGTCATGGTAATTTGCGGCTACCCAGCTGGCACAGCTGGAGATCGCTGCTCGATTTTATTTCTCGAAAAAAGTATTTTAGGTGGGCTTTACCCACTAGAGCGATCACTCCAAGACCCTGTTATTTCACTGTGACTTCTAACGTCACACAGCTTTCAAACAGACAAAAAAGATGCACAACAAACGTTTCGTCCCTCAAAAGAAGGCAGCTCCTTTGCTTTCACAGTAAACCTCCAACGAGCAGTCGTTTACTCGTCGTTTACTCGTCGTTTACTTGCAGGTCCAGTGTCTGTGCAAACGGCTACAAACAGCAGTCTCATGTTCAAGACACCCATTCAAATAAAACCGCAAAAACAAAAAACAAAAGCGGTCTCTCAGATTAGAAAATACATTCTTGTTCAACAAGATCTGAATTTGTGAAGTGAGGTTTTTCTTGTTTGATTGAACAGAGTCATTTTCAGTGTTACACTGTGTTTGATTGGAGCGGCGATCACTCCCCGGCCAATCGGTGCCTCTCTTTCTCCCAAAGCACCAGCCATCAGCACCCAGGAACCCCTCTGAGGTGAGGTCGGCTCCTCGGGGGAGCTATGTCCCGAGCCGCAGGCACGACAGCCCGCTGGTGTCCTGCTCGAGTTCGTTGTCGTCGCTGTCTCTGGCCTGGAACCCTGCGGCGGGCTCAGCGGGCAGGAACGTCCTCTGCTGGCCTTGACCGCAGGACACCGCCCCGCTCAGAAGCCCCAGCGCTGGCCCCGTAGTTCTGGAGGAGGAGGGGGAGGCTGGCGAGAGCTCTCCCCCCGACGGAGACATCTCCTCCTGGGGCGCCTCGGAGTCGGACTCCCCCTCCTCCTCCAGAGTCAGCTCGAACTGGAACTTGTCGACTCCCGAGGAGCTGAGGCTGGAGCCGCCCCCTCCCTGACCGCCCGAGCGCCCGTCGCTGTCCGCGCACTCCTCGGGCGTGGGCGAGGGGCTGCGGGGGATCATGCTCTGGTACCACTCCCGGTTGTCCTCCAGCGTGTCCAGGATGTCCTGGGCGTCCGGGTGCACCAGGTCCGCCCAGGTCTCCCACAGCGGGTGGACGATGTAGTCGATGAAGCCCACCTGGTGTTGCAGAAAACAGGAGAGTCTTAAACTAGCAAGTCTTAAACTTAAAAGAGTCTTAAACTAGCAGGCTTTATTCATTTATTCAGCAAAGTAATGTACATGACCACTATGCCAGAGTCACAACTATCAATAACTATATGTATTGATATTCAATACATTTTTGACAGAACTCTCCTCCGAACCTGACTCGAGACAACTCTCAGCTACAACAACCATTTTGTAGTCCTTACTGTGAACATGGCATCAACAGATGCTGATTGCTTATTGATTATCTATGACAACCCACTGAAACAAGGTTTGTGAAGTGTTTACTGATTAGTTTATTTATCGTGTGAGTCCTCCAAACGGTCATTCTAAATGGCCGTGCGTCCCGGTCAGACCCACCTGCGACTTCTCGATGGAGGCGTTGTGTTTATCGCACATGGGGCTGATCTCAATGGCATTGTCCCGCTCGCGGTCGCCCTGGGTGAAGAACTCCACCATGATGCGGTCCGTCCACTGCCGGTAGATCTCCAGAGGCTTCGTGGGGTTGCTCAGGTCTGCACAGTGCACCATGTTCTGCAGGACCTGCGGACAGGAAACAGACGTGCGCGCGCACACACACACCCACACACACACACACACACACGGCTTAGTCCTGGAGAGGGTGTGGAATGATGAAGCCTAACTGTCTTACTAAAGCACCATGATCTGCAGGACCTGCGGACAGGAAACGGACACACTAATGTCCTGTAGAGCAGGGGTCAGGTCCAACAGGTAGCTCATGACCTACGGGTAGCTCCCCACCTGTTTAGCTCCCCACCTGTTTAGCTGTTTAGCTCCCTACCTGTTTATCTGTTTAGCTCCCTATCTGTTTAGCTCCCCACCTATTTAGCTCCCCACCTGTTTAGCTCCCCACCTGTTTAGCTGTTTAGCTCCCTACCTGTTTAGCTCCCCACCTGTTTACCTGTTTAGCTCCCCACCTGTTTAGCTGTTTAGCTCCCTATCTGTTTAGCTCCCTACCTATTTAGCTCCCCACCTGTTTAGCTCCCTACCTGTTTAGCTGTTTAGCTCCCCACCTGTTTAGCTGTTTAGCTCTCCAACTGTTTAGCTCCGTACCTGTTTAACTGTTTAGTTCCCCACCTGTTTAGCTCCCCACCTGTTTAGCTGTTTAGCTCCCCACCTGTTTAGCTTCCCACCTGTTTAGCTCCCCACCTGTTTTAGCTGTTTAGCTCCCTACCTGTTTAGCTCCCCACCTATTTAGCTGTTTAGCTCCCCACCTGTTTAGCTCCCCACCTGTTTAGCTGTTTAGCTCCCTACCTGTTTAGCTCCCCACATGTTTATCTGTTTAGCTCCCTACCTGTTTAGCTCCCCACATGTTTATCTGTTTAGCTCCCCACCTGTTTAGCTGTTTAGCTCCCTACCTGTTTAGCTCCCCACCTGTTTAGCTGTTTAGCTCCCTACCTGTTTAGCTCTCCACCTGTTTACCTGTTTAGCTCCCCACCTGTTTAGCTGTTTAGCTCCCTATCTGTTTAGCTGTTTAGCTCCCTACCTGTTTAGCTCTCCACCTGTTTACCTGTTTAGCTCCCCACCTGTTTAGCTGTTTAGCTCCCTATCTGTTTAGCTCCCCACCTGTTTATCTGTTTAGCTCCCCACCTGTTTAGCTGTTTAGCTCCCTATCTGTTTAGCTCCCCACCTGTTTAGCTGTTTAGCTCCCCACCTGTTTAGCTCCCCACCTGTTTAGCTGTTTAGCTCTCCAACTGTTTAGCTCCCCACCTGTTTATCTGTTTAGCTCCCCACCTGTTTAGCTGTTTAGCTCCCTATCTGTTTAGCTCCCCACCTGTTTAGCTGTTTAGCTCCCCACCTGTTTAGCTCCCCACCTGTTTAGCTGTTTAGCTCTCCAACTGTTTAGCTCCGTACCTGTTTAACTGTTTAGCTCCCTACCTGTTTAGCTCCCTATCTGTTTAGCTCCCCACCTGTTTAGCTGTTTAGCTCCCCACCTGTTTAGCTGTTTAGCTCCCTACCTGTTTAGCTTCCCACCTGTTTAGCTCCCCACCTGTTTTAGCTGTTTAGCTCCCTACCTGTTTAGCTCCCCACCTATTTAGCTGTTTAGCTCCCCACCTGTTTAGCTCCCCACCTGTTTAGCTGTTTAGCTCCCTACCTGTTTAGCTGTTTAGCTCCCCACCTGTTTAGCTGTTTAGCTCCCCACCTGTTTAGCTCCCTACCTGTTTCTGAGTAGCTTTCCGAAAGGTTGAATGGAAATGTTCATAAATCTGATAATACAGTCACTGATCCGATCAAAACACAGTTTTTGGGTGGAGATCAACTATGTGCTACTAATAATATAAAACGTTGGTAGCTCTCAGTCATGTTCATTTAGTTAAAGTAGCTATTGGAAGGAAAAAGATTGGCTAGCCCTGCTGTAGAGGGTATAGATGATGAAATGTACACATTCCTGCAAATATCAGGGAGGAAGTGTCTGTCAGATGAGGTGAGGCTGGAGTCTTTATTTAGCACAGCTGTTTCACTAACGCATTTGGAGGAACATACATATCATGCATTAACACTAACAAGAGGATAAAGATGCAGTTTGGAGGTCTACATGCATACAGTCTGGATATGTGTGCTTCACAGAAGAATGCACACACACACACACACACACACACACACACTAGGGCTGTAACGATATCTGATTCGAAACTGAAATCACGACACTCATATTCACAAACCCGTGTCGCGGTGTGAAAAGGCAGAACCGCGACACACCATTTCTAGTGTTTCACGCAGTGCTTTGCAGCTTACGCGGCCGCATAAGCAGCACACATCTCACGCTTTACTTCCTGGTAGCCTACGTTGTCCAAAAATAAATAAATCAATCACAATTTCATACCTTTGCTTTCATTGTAGACTATGTGTTCAACTTTACCAAATACTGTAGTATAAAAGGAAAATCAAGGTTTGTATCGAACCGTGGGTCAAAAATCGTGATACAAACCGAATCGTGAGGTTGGTGTATCGTCACAGCCCTAACACACACACACACACACATACGTACATGCATACAGTCTGGATATGTGTGCTTCACAGAAGAACGCCCATGTTACTAAACATTATGTTGTTGTTGTTGGCAATTTAAAATTTGACCAGATTAACTGAAGCAATACACATACTGTAAAGTCCTGAGGTGCTGATCATGAGGAGTGTTTCTGACCGAATTAATTTAAGCAACACACACATGAAGTCCTAAGGTACTGATCATGAGAGGAGTGTTTCTGACTGGATCAACTGAAGCAATACACACAAGAAGTCCTGAGCTACTGATCATGAGGAGTGTTTCTGACCGATTTAACTGAAGCAAAGTCCTCAGGTACTGATCATGAGGAGTGTTTCTGACCGGATTAACTGAAGCAACACACACATAAAGTCCTGAGCTACTGATCATGAGGAGTGTTTCTGACCGATTTAACTGAAGCAAAGTCCTGAGGTACTGATCATGAGGAGTGTTTCTGACCGAATTAACTGAAGCAAAGTCCTGAGGTACTGATCATGAGGAGTGTTTCTCACCGAAGTAACTGAAGCAATACACACATAAAGTCCTGAGCTACTGATCATGAGGAGTGTTTCTGACCGAATTAACTGAAGCAATACACACATAAAGTCCTGAGGTGCTGATCATGAGGAGTGTTTCTGACCTAATTAACTGAAGCAATACACACATAAAGTCCTGAGGTGCTGATCATGAGGAGTGTTTCTGACCTAATTAACTGAAGCAATACACACATAAAGTCCTGAGGTGATGATCATGAGGAGTGTTTCTGACCTAATTAACTGAAGCAATACACACATAAAGTCCTGAGGTGCTGATCATGAGGAGTGTTTCTGACCTGTATGCGATCCGAGTAGTTGTCCAGCAGCAGCACGCCCAGGCTGGTCACTTTCTTGGTCTCCACCATGGTCTTCAGGTCGGCCAGGAAGTTCATGTGTTTGGACATATCTGTGGCCAACACCTGCAGAAACAAGCGTGTGTCCACCTCATACATCTCTACAATCTGTCAAAAACGACCACTGCTGTTTTCCGCTTTAATACAAATTAAAGACATATTTTAAATCCAACATCAGCCCCAGACCTAAAGACTCTAGAATGCAGTGTTTCCCATACATTGACTTATTTGTGGCGGCCCACATTGACCATCACACAATGATTTTCCAGGTTGTACTAAATTGTGCTTAAAGCTGGTTAGAATCATAACCACGCTGCGCTAATTTGTTAAAAACTGTTGCATTCAAGTTAATTCTGCAAACCTACCACCACAAATAGAATTAAATTCTGTGGGAAACACTGGAATGAGTTTGTTCAGACTCTAGAATGGATCAGCTATCTGTAAGCATTCCCTAATGCACCAGTTCTCATAAGTGGCTCCAGTGAGTAAAGCGCACAGGAACAATCCCCCATCACCCACTGAGCTCCTACCATGTCGATGGCCATCTTGCGCAGTGAGTGCCTCTGCTTCCTGCTCAGGTTCTGGAAGATGTCGCAGTTGTCCTCCTGCAGCAGCTTGAAGCCCACGGCCAGGTGGTGATTCTCCAGCACCGACGCGTCGTTGTACATCAGCGCCAGCTCCGAATCTGGGGCAGAAGGGCATACGGGTCACTTGGTTAACGTGTTAACGTGCGCTCCAGGGGAAGAGAGCTTTAACGTGTGCTCCAGGGGAAGAGAGCTTTAACGTGTGCTCCAGGGGAAGAGAGCTTTAACGTGTGCTCTAGGGGAAGAGAGCTTTAACGTGTGCTCTAGGGGAAGAGAGCTCTGGTAACATGTGCTCTAGGGGAAGAGAGCTTTAACGTGTGCTCTAGGGGAAGAGAGCTTTAACGTGTGCTCTAGGGGAAGAGAGCTTTAACGTGTGCTCTAGGGGAAGAGAGCTCTTTTAACGTGTGCTCTAGGGGAAGAGAGCTTTAACGTGTGCTCTAGGGGAAGAGAGCTTTAACGTGTGCTCTAGGGGAAGAGAGCTCTTTTAACATGTGCTCTAGGGGAAGAGAGCTCTGGTAACGTGTGCTCCAGGATCGGTCATGTGACTACACAACAGTAAGGATACGCTATAAGACATAGATATACATAATAAAGGCTAGATGTCTTATGGCGGAGTCTCTAACGGCATCACCGGTGGCCATCTTGTCACAGGCAAGCTATCTGGTGGGCTCTGTGGTACCTGATGTAAGGTAAGTGATCTGCACGAACACAAATACTCTTATCTCGCTGAAATCTTGACAGATTTACAAACGGTTTCGTTTCTTACAAACATTATTAACGTAGCTATAATGTGGATGCTTAAACATTTTAAGTTATAATTTTTCATAAGTATGCAGATGTTTATAACAAACCAAACCATTTGAAAATCGGTAGAAAATTGAGCAAGTTATGGTTATTTAAAAAGTATGCACCATTGAAACACAATGTTATGAGTTAGTAAGCTGACTGTGGCAAGATGGCCGTAAGGTGCGGACGTCGAACTCCATTGGCCAGCAGCGCAGACGAGACATCTAGCCTTTATTATATATATCTATGCTATAAGAAGCCAGCAGGATCGGTCATGTGACTACTTACTCGTGTTGATGAGGAACTGGTTGGACACCCCTGGGTGGTCCACGTCATGTATGGCACTGGCAAACAGGGCGGCCATGATCTCGAGGTCAGTGAACACCGCCTGGAACAAACAAGAACATTTCCACAGTTGGGGTTTTACTGACCTCATACTGACCTCATACTGACCTCCTAAAACATTTAAACAGGACATGCTGACACAGCACGGGTCAAGTGGGTAACGCCATGTCCTGAACTAACTCTAATGTTTACGTTTGTCCTGAACTAACTCTAATGTTTACGTTTGTCCTGAACTAACTCTAATGTTTATGTTTGTCTCCAGCCTGCTAGCAGCGTCTCTGAGAGTGAAGTGAGTGAGGTATGTACAACGCCGCGTACCTCGAGCGCAGGTCTGGAGAGGAGCACATGAGTGGACTGAACTACGTCCGCTGCGTGGATGCTGTTGTGGTACGCCACGTCAGTGTGGTAGTGGGCCTCCAGGGTCATCATGAATGTCAGGAAGGTGTCTGTGGGGATCTTGAAGGTCTTGAGCAAGTCTCGCTCCTGAAGAGAGAACAGAGGAAGAAACACACTGAAAAACAGCAAGTCTCGCTCCTGACTAGTGCATTCAGAAGATGACATGAAGAGAGAACGCAGAGGAAGAAACACTGAAAAACAGCTCATATGATTAAACGTGGCCATTTCTGCTCCTGATGTGTGATTATGCTGATGGCTTATAGTGAGTGGTGAGTGATTTGGGTGAGGATGCATAATGCTCTATACATATATTCACTGAGGTACAGTGTATGTCATTATTCATGGGTGGAAACTGAAAATCCTGCGATTTGAAAACCAAATGACGCAGCAGTGGGTGTCCTCCACTCCTGATTAAAGCTCTCTGTGCGAGCTCGTCTTTGTGATCGAGGTGTTCTACAGTGCAGTGAAGCTCGTCTTTGTGATCGAGGTGTTCTACAGTGCAGTGAAGCTCGTCTTTGTGATCGAGGTGTTCTACAGTGCAGTGAAGCTCGTCTTTGTGATCGAGGTGTTCTACAGTGCAGTGAAGCTCGTCTTTGTGATCGAGGTGTTCTACAGTGCAGTGAAGCTCGTCTTTGTGATCGAGGTGTTCTACAGTGCAGTGAAGCTCGTCTTTGTGATCGAGGTGTTCTACAGTGCAGTGAAGCTCGTCTTTGTGATCGAGGTGTTCTACAGTGCAGTGAAGCTCGTCTTTGTGATCGAGGTGTTCTACAGTGCAGTGAAGCTCGTCTTTGTGATCGAGGTGTTCTACAGTGCAGTGAAGCTCGTCTTTGTGATCGAGGTGTTCTACAGTGCAGTGAAGCTCGTCTTTGTGATCGAGGTGTTCTACAGTGCAGTGAAGCTCGTCTTTGTGATCGAGGTGTTCTACAGTGCAGTGAAGCTCGTCTTTGTGATCGAGGTGTTCTACAGTGCAGTGAAGCTCGTCTTTGTGATCGAGGTGTTCTACAGTGCAGTGAAGCTCGTCTTTGTGATCGAGGTGTTAGTTCTACGGTGCAGTGAAGCTCGTCTTTGTGATCGAGGTGTTAGTTCTACGGTGCAGTGAAGCTTGTCTTTGTGATCAAGGTGTTCTACAGTGCAGTGAAGCTCTCTGTGCGAGCTCGTCTTTGTGATCGAGGTGTTAGTTCTACAGTGCAGTGAAGCTCTCTGTGCGAGCTCGTCTTTGTGATCGAGGTGTTAGTTCTACAGTGCAGTGAAGCTCTCTGTGCGAGCTCGTCTTTGTGATCGAGGTGTTCTACAGTGCAGTGAAGCTCTCTGTGCGAGCTCGTCTTTGTGATCGAGGTGTTAGTTCTACGGTGCAGTGAAATGGAGAGCTGGGGGAGACACAATGCTGCGTCCAGTTCAGCCTTCAGCAGACAGAGAGAGGACGTACCTGGAATATGGAGTACATCACCACCGTCAGAGGCCGATTCCCGGAATATTCCGCCACCTTGAAGACATCTAGGCCCCATCGGTTAATGTCCTCCAACTCCTACAACATCAGGAAAGAAATCATGGGAGAGGTCAGCCCAGGGTGTTTGCGGTCAGAGGCTGGCTGTACACCGGTTTGTAGTGGGTTAGCTAAGCGTAGTGGAACTACAAACTGACTTTGGTACGACTGGTGGGCTGCAAGTTAACAAGGCTACACCTTCCTCTAGGACAGTGTTTCTCAAACTTTTTCAGACCAAGGACCACTTAACCAATATAAACAAACTCACGGACCACCTAGATAAAAAAAAAAAAACAGTAGACCTACTTCAACAGTATATTACATAATAGGCCTACTCACTGAACCACCTTGCTTATTGTCTTTGCACGTTGCTTTTTATGTCAGAGGATTTATATGATTTAAACTGGCATACAACTCGCACACAATGGCAGCGTTGCAGAACTGTTTGGATTTACATACAAGTTGGTTCAATATTGCAAACAACTCTCTAGGACCACCAAAAAGAGAGTAAAGCATAGAAGTATAGAGTATAGAAGCCCAAATCCACATGTGGCTGTGTGAGACGTGCGGTTGTGTGTGAGACGTGCGGTTGTGGCTGTGCGGGTGTGCGTGCGGACTAGCGGTTGTGTGTGAGACTAGCGGTTGTGCGTGCAGACTAGCGGTTGTGGCTGTGCGGGTGTGATAGTGTGAGACTAGCGGTTGTGCGTGCGGACTAGCAGTTGTGTGTGAGACTAGCGGTTGTGTGTGAGACTAGCGGTTGTGTGTGAGACTAGCGGTTGTTGTGGCTGTGCGGGTGTGCGTGCGGACTAGCGGTTGTGTGTGAGACTAGCGGTTGTGTGTGAGACTAGCGGTTGTGTGTGAGACGTGCAGTTGTTGTGGCTGTGCGGGTGTGCATGCGGACTAGCGGTTGTGTGTGAGACTAGCGGTTGTGGCTGTGCGTGTGTGCGTGCGGACGAGCGGCGCTGACTAGCCTTGGCGAGGCGGCCCTCATGGTCGGTGCTGACCCCGAAGCGGGGGATGGCGGTGGGCAGCAGGCTGGGGCTGTGCGTGAGCTTCTTCACGCCACTGATCTGACACATGGGCAGACGATTCTTCTCCTTCTCTTTGGCAGGTGCAGACAAGATCTCCACGTCGTGCTGCTTCTCTAAAACACACACACACACACACACACACACACACACACACAAATAAATGAATGAGTGGATAAAACTGTAGTACTGGTGGAACTTGACCCTTATCAGTGCTGTGACACTAGAGGATCACAAGGCAGAGAACAACACATTTCACAATAAGACAGAACTTTTTCACTTTTCACTTTTGGATATTTTACTTTTGAGTAAACAGACAAAACATTTAGTGGACAGCTATTATCCTGTAAAGTTGATCATAGACAACCTTTAAACAGCAACAATTGTTATAGCAATTATACGCCCGCAGGGACATGGCATTTGCAGAGTGGGAATTAGGCCTGAGTGTAAGAGACACAACTGATAGCAGCTAACTGGCACAGCTGTGTGTGTGTGTGTGTGTGTGTGTGTGTGTGTGTGTGTGTGTGCTGGCCTCCCTCTGAGAGAGTCTATTTCTGTAACTGCGAGACAGAGACACAACACTTATCACAGCGGCCTCGCCACTCTCCACGCTAGGAGCTCCAGAGATAAAGACACCACACTTATCTCTGCAGAGACCAACGCAGACGTCCGTCTCTCTCACTGACCCCACACAGCGTCAGCGCCACACACTGACCCCACACAGCGTCAGCGCCACACCCAAGAACTCACTGACCCCACACAGGCGTCAGCGCCACACCCAAGAACTCACTGACCCCACACAGCGTCAGCGCCACACCCAAGAACTCTCTGGCCCCACACAGCGTCAGCGCCACACCCAAGAACTCACTGGCCCCACACAGCGTCAGCGCCACACCCAAGAACTCTCTGGCCCCACACAGCGTCAGCGCCACACCCAAGAACTCTCTGGCCCCACACAGCGTCAGCGCCACACCCAAGAACTCTCTGGCCCCACACAGGCGTCAGCGCCACACCCAAGAACTCTCTGGCCCCACACAGCGTCAGCGCCACACCCAAGAACTCTCTGGCCCCACACAGCGTCAGCGCCACACCCAAGAACTCTCTGGCCCCACACAGCGTCAGCGCCACACCCAAGAACTCTCTGGCCCCACACAGCGTCAGCGCCACACCCAAGAACTCTCTGGCCCCACACAGCGTCAGCGCCACACCCAAGAACTCACTGGCCCCACACAGCGTCAGCGCCACACCCAAGAACTCACTGGCCCCACACAGGCGTCAGCGCCACACCCAAGAACTCTCTGGCCCCACACAGCGTCAGCGCCACACCCAAGAACTCACTGGCCCCACACAGGCGTCAGCGCCACACCCAAGAACTCACTGGCCCCACACAGCGTCAGCGCCACACCCAAGAACTCTCTGGCCCCACACAGCGTCAGCGCCACACCCAAGAACTCACTGGCCCCACACAGGCGTCAGCGCCACACCCAAGAACTCACTGGCCCCACACAGCGTCAGCGCCACACCCAAGAACTCTCTGGCCCCACACAGGCGTCAGCGCCACACCCAAGAACTCTCTGGCCCCACACAGCGTCAGCGCCACACCCAAGAACTCACTGACCCCACACAGGCGTCAGCGCCACACCCAAGAACTCACTGACCCCACACAGCGTCAGCGCCACACCCAAGAACTCACTGACCCCACACAGCGTCAGCGCCACACCCAAGAACTCTCTGGCCCCACACAGCGTCAGCGCCACACCCAAGAACTCACTGGCCCCACACAGCGTCAGCGCCACACCCAAGAACTCTCTGGCCCCACACAGCGTCAGCGCCACACCCAAGAACTCTCTGGCCCCACACAGCGTCAGCGCCACACCCAAGAACTCTCTGGCCCCACACAGCGTCAGCGCCACACCCAAGAACTCTCTGGCCCCACACAGCGTCAGCGCCACACCCAAGAACTCTCTGGCCCCACACAGCGTCAGCGCCACACCCAAGAACTCTCTGGCCCCACACAGCGTCAGCGCCACACCCAAGAACTCTCTGGCCCCACACAGCGTCAGCGCCACACCCAAGAACTCTCTGGCCCCACACAGCGTCAGCGCCACACCCAAGAACTCTCTGGCCCCACACAGGCGTCAGCGCCACACCCAAGAACTCTCTGGCCCCACACAGCGTCAGCGCCACACCCAAGAACTCTCTGACCCCACACAGCGTCAGCGCCACACCCAAGAACTCTCTGGCCCCACACAGCGTCAGCGCCACACCCAAGAACTCACTGGCCCCACACAGCGTCAGCGCCACACCCAAGAACTCTCTGACCCCACACAGGCGTCAGCGCCACACCCAAGAACTCACTGACCCCACACAGCGTCAGCGCCACACCCAAGAACTCTCTGACCCCACACAGGCGTCAGCGCCACACCCAAGAACTCTCTGGCCCCACACAGCGTCAGCGCCACACCCAAGAACTCTCTGGCCCCACACAGCGTCAGCGCCACACCCAAGAACTCTCTGACCCCACACAGGCGTCAGCGCCACACCCAAGAACTCTCTGGCCCCACACAGCGTCAGCGCCACACCCAAGAACTCTCTGGCCCCACACAGGCGTCAGCGCCACACCCAAGAACTCTCTGGCCCCACACAGCGTCAGCGCCACACCCAAGAACTCTCTGGCCCCACACAGCGTCAGCGCCACACCCAAGAACTCTCTGGCCCCACACAGGCGTCAGCGCCACACCCAAGAACTCTCTGGCCCCACACAGGCGTCAGCGCCACACCCAAGAACTCACTGACCCCACACAGCGTCAGCGCCACACCCAAGAACTCTCTGGCCCCACACAGGCGTCAGCGCCACACCCAAGAACTCACTGACCCCACACAGCGTCAGCGCCACACCCAAGAACTCTCTGGCCCCACACAGCGTCAGCGCCACACCCAAGAACTCACTGGCCCCACACAGCGTCAGCGCCACACCCAAGAACTCTCTGGCCCCACACAGCGTCAGCGCCACACCCAAGAACTCTCTGGCCCCACACAGCGTCAGCGCCACACCCAAGAACTCTCTGGCCCCACACAGGCGTCAGCGCCACACCCAAGAACTCTCTGGCCCCACACAGCGTCAGCGCCACACCCAATAACTCTCTGGCCCCACACAGCGTCAGCGCCACACCCAAGAACTCTCTGGCCCCACACAGCGTCAGCGCCACACCCAAGAACTCTCTGGCCCCACACAGGCGTCAGCGCCACACCCAAGAACTCTCTGGCCCCACACAGCGTCAGCGCCACACCCAAGAACTCTCTGACCCCACACAGCGTCAGCGCCACACCCAAGAACTCTCTGGCCCCACACAGCGTCAGCGCCACACCCAAGAACTCACTGGCCCCACACAGCGTCAGCGCCACACCCAAGAACTCTCTGACCCCACACAGGCGTCAGCGCCACACCCAAGAACTCACTGACCCCACACAGCGTCAGCGCCACACCCAAGAACTCTCTGACCCCACACAGGCGTCAGCGCCACACCCAAGAACTCTCTGGCCCCACACAGCGTCAGCGCCACACCCAAGAACTCTCTGGCCCCACACAGCGTCAGCGCCACACCCAAGAACTCTCTGACCCCACACAGGCGTCAGCGCCACACCCAAGAACTCTCTGGCCCCACACAGCGTCAGCGCCACACCCAAGAACTCTCTGGCCCCACACAGGCGTCAGCGCCACACCCAAGAACTCTCTGGCCCCACACAGCGTCAGCGCCACACCCAAGAACTCTCTGGCCCCACACAGGCGTCAGCGCCACACCCAAGAACTCTCTGGCCCCACACAGGCGTCAGTGCCACACCCAAGAACTCTCTGGCCCCACACAGCGTCAGCGCCACACCCAAGAACTCTCTGGCCCCACACAGGCGTCAGCGCCACACCCAAGAACTCTCTGGCCCCACACAGGCGTCAGCGCCACACCCAAGAACTCTCTGGCCCCACACAGCGTCAGCGCCACACCCAAGAACTCTCTGGCCCCACACAGGCGTCAGCGCCACACCCAAGAACTCTCTGGCCCCACACAGGCGTCAGCGCCACACCCAAGAACTCTCTGGCCCCACACAGGCGTCAGCGCCACACCCAAGAACTCACTGACCCCACACAGCGTCAGCGCCACACCCAAGAACTCACTGGCCCCACACAGGCGTCAGCGCCACACCCAAGAACTCACTGACTGAATCAACACAGGCGTCAGCGCCACACCCAAGAACTCACTGACTGAATCAACACAGGCGTCAGCGCCACACCCAAGAACTCACTGACTGAATCAACACAGGCGTCAGCGCCACACCCAAGAACTCTCTGGCCCCACACAGGCGTCAGCGCCACACCCAAGAACTCACTGGCCCCACACAGGCGTCAGCGCCACACCCAAGAACTCACTGACTGAATCAACACAGGCGTCAGCGCCACACCCAAGAACTCACTGACTGAATCAACACAGGCGTCAGCGCCACACCCAAGAACTCACTGACTGAATCAACACAGGCGTCAGCGCCACACCCAAGAACTCACTGGCCCCACACAGGCGTCAGCGCCACACCCAAGAACTCTCTGGCCCCACACAGGCGTCAGCGCCACACCCAAGAACTCACTGGCCCCACACAGGCGTCAGCGCCACACCCAAGAACTCACTGGCCCCACACAGGCGTCAGCGCCACACCCAAGAACTCACTGACTGAATCAACACAGGCGTCAGCGCCACACCCAAGAAATCACTGACTGAATCAACACAGGCGTCAGCGTCACACCCAAGAAATCACTGACTGAATCAACACAGGCGTCAGTCTCCCACTGAAGAACTCACTGACTGAATCAACTCAGGCGTCAGTCTCCCACCGAAGAACTCACTGACTGAATCAACTCAGGCGTCAGTCTCCCAACTAAGACACTATTGGACCAACACGCGCGCCAGTGTCTCACCTAAGAAAGTGCTGAGCCAATGCAAGTGTGTCTCACCTAAGAAAGTGCTGAGCCAATGCAAGTGTGTCTCACCTAAGAAAGTGCTGAGCCAATGCAAGTGTGTCTCACCTAAGAAAGTGCTGAGCCAATGCAAGTGTGTCTCACCTAAGAAAGTGCTGAGCCAATGCAAGTGTGTCTCACCTAAGAAAGTACTGGCGATGAATTCGGACACCTGGTTTCCTGAGCGGCTGGTCTCAGACAGCTGAGTCAGCTCTCTGTTCAGCATCCTTTTAAACTGTAAATAAGACACAACAACATAATCAATACTTAAGACATAATCAATACCTGTCCAGACCAGTTTTAGGCACAATAGCTACACCTATGTACAGCAACTGATAAGGCACAATATTGATAAGACTCCATACTGATGAAGGTCAAGGAGAAAAAAAGCAATTAAAAAATGACACACTTAAAAAGGTCTCCTATTTTAGTATGTGGTATGCATTATTTAGTATGTATGCATTGTTTTTAGTATTATATATTTAATACTGCATCTTCGAAAATAAAATAACAACAAAAGTCTAATGCAGCTTTAAGTAGTATTGGGATCTGGTGAAGGCCAAGTCATGCCTGCATCTTTCCACTAGGGGGACCCAGTAGCTGGTTCACTTTTGGAAAAACATTTCTGGCACTTGATTCTGTTTTCTTGATAAGTTCAAGATGACTTTAGACCAATATTTGTAGATCACACAGAAAATCTGTTGTTATTCTTATTTTTACTAAATAAACCAACTGCTGGTATTAAAATGTTAAACCTATTCATTGACAGCTTAGAACAATGTATAAAAATGGCCAAATTCTTGGGTTGTACTGTATAGTGGATAATATAATAATAGAGTTGTAGAAATGGCATATTACAAAAATATAGTTCCTATGCATAAGTCATCATGGTTGCATTTACTATGCAGACCTTGAACACTTTAAACTGAGAGCTTTTTTGGTTTCTGCGATGATATGCATCCTACATGACAATCCAAATAAGGAATTAATGTGTGTGTTTGTGTGTGTGTTACCTTGTCGGCGCCCATCTCGTTGATGGAGTGGCATGTGTGTGTGTGTGTGTTACCTTGTTGGAGGCCATCTCACTGACGTGGCTTGTGTGTGTGTGTGTGTGTGTGTCTGATAAGGGTCAAGTTCCACCAGTACTACAGTTCTATCCACTCATTCATTTATTTGTGTGTGTGTGTGTGTGACTGTGTGTGTGTGTGTGTGTGTGTGTGTCTGCGTATGTGTGAGTGTTACCTTGTTGGAGGCCATCTCACTGACGGAGTGGCGTGCGCGCGCGCGCGTGTGTGTGTGTGTGTGTGTGTGTGTTACCTTGTTAGAGGCCATCTCACTGACAGAGTGGCGTGCGCGTGTGTGTGTGTGTGTGTTACCTTGTTAGAGGCCATCTCACTGACGGAGTGGCGTGCGCGCGCGTGCGTGTGTGTGCGTGTGTGTGTGTGTGTGTGTGTTACCTTGTTAGAGGCCATCTCACTGACAGAGTGGCGTGCGCGCGTGTGTGTGTGTGTGTGTGTGTGTGTTACCTTGTTAGAGGCCATCTCACTGACGGAGTGGCGTGTGTGTGTGTATGTGTGTGTGTGTGTGTGTGTGTGTGTGTGTGTTACCTTGTTAGAGGCCATTTCACTGACGGAGTGGCGTGTCTGCAGCGTCTCCAGCTGGTCCAGACACCAGTCCAGCTCCTCCAGCGTCTCCACGGCCAGCTTCTGACACGCCTCATCTGAGGATCAAAGACACACACACACACACACACACACACACACACACACACACACACACTTGTAACCGAAGGGTTTGGCCATCTTCTGACACGTCTCATCTGAGGAGCAGAGCGGGGATGTCCTGAGATGTCCTTGTGTGTGTGTGTGTGTGTTATCTGTCAACACGGCAGCCGTGGCCTACTGGTTAGCACTTTGGACTTGTAACCGGAGGGTTGCCGGTTCGAACACCGACCAGTAGGCGCGGCTGAAGTGCCCCTGAGCAAGGCACCTAACCCCTCACTGCTCCCCGAGCGCCGCTGTTGTTGCAGGCAGCTCACTGCGCCGGGATTAGTGTGTGTTCACCTCACTGTGTGTACACTGTGTGCTGAGTGTGTTTCACTAATTCACGGATTGGGATAAATGCAGAGACCAAATTTCCCTCACGGGATCAAAAGTGTATATATATATTTTTTGTAAACTTATATACTTATACTTAGCACAGTTGTATAAAGCCCAATATACTGCAGGGCAGTACAGATGTAAAGGGTCCAGTATTATACGGTATACACAGCACGGATTAGTATTTTTATAAAGTTAATTACAATTGTACTTAGTGGTACGAAAAATATGTGTACATGTTATATATGATGTGTCCTCTCTTGGGACATAAGATTTGAAAGATATTAAGATTCTAAGATATTAAAACATTACAAGTTGTGAATTTGAAAATTGTGTGGAGAGTCGAGGAGAGTCCCTCAGCTCTGAGGAGGAAGTGAGGTAAGGGCTGCTGTGAACACCGTTTCATTATGTCAGGCAGACAGGCGCTCAGATAGCCACTATGTCATTCTTCAACGGAACATCACTTCTCATCCTCTAACAAGTGAGCAATCTGAGCGAGACACTTTCAACTGTGGCCTGTCAGAATATATCTCCACACTTCTGAGGAGCCCATAAATCACCTCAAAAGTGCTTAATCACACACGTCACAGCTGTGAGTCTGCATTTCAATCCTTTGACATGTTGAATGTGTTCCTGTCAGGTCGTGATACAGGGCTTGCACTTCCCTTAGGGAGCACGTCTACCAAAACGTCTCCCTTTGCTGTCACGCTGCCTTAAAACAGTGTAAAGTGCTCAGGTGTGTGTGATTGCATGACAAGCAGGTGTTTCCACTGACCTGGCAGGTGTGGCTTGCACGAGGCGGCAGGTTTGTTTCCAGATGGTCTCCTGTTGAAAAGAACATGGATCAGTGAGTTAGAGAGAAAGACATTATTGTCTCACCCAGCTACTGTCTTCATATGTGTGTGTTTTACGAGAGAGACGCTGATAGAGTATATAAGTCAATGACTTACTTGTTGCCAATGTGATCCTGTAGGTGAGTCAGAAGAGCGAAGTTGCTTCTAACAGTTCGTAGACTGGCCAGAACCTGGTGGAAACATTCATTTTTTTATCAGATTGGCATTCAGGGGGGCATCCAATGATCCACTGTACCGTTGCATGTTTACACATCTGTTGTGTTTTTTTGGTCCCTGCATTTCATAATCTTAATTTTGGCCCTACTGGGCCACCGTTATGCAGCCCCTCTGTTAAGTTCTGTGCATGCTGGCTGATGAGCTTCTGAGTAAACAGCCGTCTGTCCTTCTTTAACGTCTAGATGGACATTCAGTACATCACACCATCTCAAAGACAATTGCTGAAATAATATTTTCTTCCCCTTTAAAGCGCTGTGTATTTTGTATATTTTGCATATTGGCATATCTGCCTATTTTACATCCGTTGTTTGCTGTGCTGTATTGTTATTCAAATGTGTTTACCTGTGCAAAAGGTGTGACGATCATGTCTTCTCCGTGTCTGCAAACACAACACAGAGTATTATGGTCTGTGGCACAGGTAGGGCCATGTGCAAGGCCTGAGGGCATCCCAGCACACAGAGCACACAGAGGAAAGATTCATGCTCCAAGTTCAGAATGCCAACAAACAGAAACAACATGCTTGGCTTCGTTTCTTATAATTAGCATATAGCTTATTAGCATATAGCTTATTAGCATATAGACCTGTTTGACGTCAGACTGCAGTCTTTGCTTCAAACGTTTGGCACCAAACATGTGTGTTCCAAACTTGGTGTGCACATATTTGTCATGCATGTTTTATAACAGTGCATAAAGAGTCGGACTCCACTGGTGGTGTCTGTTCACTGAACAGACCTAAAAACACTGTTTTGGTGTTTTTAGCATCGGTGAGCCTGCTAGCTAAGACAGCTACTCTGGGGTGTGAGAGAACCTGGCTATATGCGAGCGAATGCACAAAACAAAGAAAAGAGAGAAAGAAAAAAACTTTTCACACATTTCTCACCGCGGTAGCCAACTGACCCACCCAAACACACACACACACACACACACACACACACACACACACACACACAGTGAGCCCAATTAGACACCTACCACACACATACCTGATGAGCCCAATTAGACCCCTACCACACACACACATACCTGATGAGCCCAATTAGACACCTACCTACCACACACCTGATTACCTCAATTAGACACCTACCACACACACACACACACACACCTGATTAGCCCAATTAGATCCCTACCACACACACACCTGATAAACTCAAGCCTACTAAAGCAAAACAGCTCCACAAAAGCAGGTAACAGTGAAATAGTGGATTGTAATTTGGATTATGCAGTGAAGAATGTCTCAATCTCCTCTGTTATTGTGGAAGTGACAGAACTAATCTCCTGTTATTGAGAAAGGTGTAATGAAGCCCATGGCACATGTACAGACAGCTTCTGAAGGGCTGTGATGAATATTATTACAGTGCATGCATAGTAATGCACTGAGCTCCTAGGCTTCTTATTATCATTCTTTCCTACCGATTTCTATGCACAATAACTCAAGCACGACTCAAAGTAGAAACTTCGTTCAAACTTAATTCCGTAGGTCTAATACAGGACACATCAGCTATATCTTTTCACTTTTCTACTCTTTGTGCTTTTTAAAATATTTTGTGATAATCAAGAAAAAAACTCCCATAGAAAATGAATGGTGGAGTCAATCATGAATGAATGGTAGAAATGTCATCATGTTAGCTTGTCTTTCTTGTCATTATTCCCTGCTATTCCCTGCTGTTGTTCACTCTTTATGTTGACTTTTTATTTATCCACTTGTGCTTACTCACTGGTGTGCTTGCTTAGCAATATGCTAGATATTGCATATTGGGTCTTGAAATATTCACAAGAATCCATAGAAATTGAATATTATCATTCATTTGATCCAATATTAGTGATGCAGATGTATAGTCCACCAATTTAATTAAAAATATAAATTATAGGATTTATAAAATAAGATTATATAAGATTTATATATTTTTGTAATTATTCCATATTTAGTATAGTCATTCCATATCAGAACCCCTGAAGTATAATCCAAACACAAGCATGAAACTTCAATGTGTTACCTTTCATTTGAGACCAAGATTATGCTTCTACACAAAGGGGTTCATATGCAGTAAGCATTTGATTGTCAGTATGCATTTTGGATAACCAAAAGTCCTATGGGGAGTTTCCATAGGGCATTTTACAAAACGCATGAGCATACCTCTGCAAATAATGGTCTAAAGTAAGTAGTTTTCATTCTATATTGATCTACTTTTGCACACAGCTTCACAAGACCTGATGCTAGGGCTCAGTTGTGTTTCTAAGTCATCTCAAGTGACCTAAAGGGGTGAAATGTGGTCAGTTCAGAGATGCTTGTTATCCGGCAGAATGAGAAAATAATATTCTAGCCTCTTTAACTCTGTGTCAGTATATCACACAGTTTTTCTGATTGTTGTCCAAGAAACTAGTGTCTAAGCTTTCCAAAGAGGTCAGGCATTTGACACTCAAAATGGGGTGTATGCATAAGAATTTAAGCACACAGCATTGGGAAGCAAAGAAACTGAACCTTTGCTTTTATTACCCCCTGTTATTTCTCTTCTCTTTCACTTAATGTAAATTTAATTAGCACCAAATATACCAAGGCTTTTAACTAATAAACATTATTGTTTACATCTGTTATATATATATATATAAAACTCATTCATCCCAATAATGTTAGGTAAAGTCTTGTTGATATAACCACTTAATTAACTGTCTTTAAATTAATTGACTGCCTCGCTTTTTTCTATCTTTCAATATAACAGTCTTTGAACAACTCTCCACTTTCCCAATAATTATCCCAATAATGTTGAGTCATTTTAACATAGGTGTAGCTCCAGTCAACTAACTGATTCATGAATTGACTGTCTCTCTCTTGCAATCTGTTTGTCTGTAAACCACTCTACACTTTGTCCTTAATTGTCTCCTTTGTTGGTCATTCTGTAAGTGCAATGAATTGGACTTAAAAGTTTAATCTTTTGCTTTATAATTAAAATAACTTTATTATTAAATTATCTTTCTAATCTTTTGCTCTGCATGCACTGGTATTTCTTCAGGAAAGGCAAATCTAGTATAATACAATTACTTTATATAACCTTATTATCAGTGTTTAATCCTACGGTGGAAAGTAAGTATTTGACATCACATGTCCAGTAGACAATCTACTCCGTTTAGATTCCATGTACAACTTACAGTATAATTATATACCATAATTTAAATGATATTTCATCTGAAAGTGATGTGAGGATTGAATAATCCTAATTTAAATGATATATCATCTGAAAGTGATGTGAGGATTGAATAATTCATAATTTAAATGATATATCATCTGAAAGTGATGTGAGGATTGAATAATCCTAATTTCTAATCTCATGAACTACTTAGATGTTGGAGAGATCCTGAAAAAGTACCTTGCAAAGGTGATGCAAAGAGTGTGACTATTAATGGCTTCTGCAAACAGTTACTTCTTATGCCATTTGTAATATGTTACTTCTTATGTCATTTGTAATATGCTTTAGTAATATTACTCCACATGACTGCACACATACAATATATTTGTAAAAGCTGAACTATCAAACTGCACTACCAGTATGAAGGGCATAAATTGTTAAAACATGGATAGTCTCTATGCATCAGGTGTGTTTAGCTACAGGATAAAACATGGATAGTCTCTATGCATCAGGTGTGTGAGGTGTGTGTAGCTACAGGATAAAACATGGATAGTCTCTATGCATCAGGTGTGTGAGGTGTGTGTAGCTACAGGATAAAACATGGATAGTCTCTATGCATCAGGTGTGTGTAGCTACAGGATAAAACATGGATAGTCTCTATGCATCAGGTGTGTGAGGTGTGTGTAGCTACAGGATAAAACATGGATAGTCTCTATAAAACATGGATAGTCTCTATGCATCAGGTGTGTGTAGCTACAGGTGAGGGACGTACAGCTCGCTGGTGGTGGAGGAGTTGCGGGACATGGTCTTGGGCGACAGGTCGAAGTCGGAGTCGGACCGGTACAGGAAGGACTCCCGGCGCTGGCTGTGGGGGTAGTTGGCCTGCAGGACCAGCCCCGAGCTTGGGCTCGCCTGGGGGTCCAGCGGACTGCGGCCCACTGACAAGCCATTCTCAACGTCAAAACTGCAGAGGGGAGAGAAAACACGCACACACACACACACACACATTTAGCACATGTAGATAATCTGCAAGATATCAGTGTAATAGGGTCATGGTGGATTTCAGATGAGGTTAGCACATGGACAATAAAAAGGTGTTCAGGACACATCCTGGAAATCCACTTCCTGGTGTGAGCTTCAGGTTGCCGTAGTGCACGGTCAGTAGGTCATGACCTTATGCCTTATAGTGCCTGCGTGTGTAGAGATCACTTTTGATAGCGGTAAGCATAACACAGCTTGAGTTGTTGAACAGTTTTTGTGTCAAATGTGAGACAAATTGGAGCACGCTGCAGCACTGGCGTCATTTGGATGTCAAACTTCACTGTGTACGTCAGCCTGACCACAGAGCCGCTTTCTCACCACTCGCAAAGCAAACAGAACAGCACTAATTAGGCCTGAAGAATCCAGCGCTAAGCCAGTCTTCTGCCTTCCCCAACGCACACTCAATAATTAGGCCTGAAGATTCTAGCGCTGAGCCAGTCTTCTGCCTTCCCCAACCCACACTCAATAATTAGGCCTGAAGAATCTAGCGCTGAGCCAGTCTTCTGCCTTCCCCAACGCACACTCAATCAATACCAATTTCACTTCACCACCAAGCCAGACAGGCCAGCGCTGTGG
>NW_027468576.1:38735357-38742857 GCF_046254945.1 Alosa pseudoharengus | reverse complement strand
AATACCAGTGAAACGCCATACTGGTGACACCAATGGACATTGGCATATGGAAATTAGCATATGGGAATTAGCAAATGGGAATTTCAGAATAATCCAAATGAATGCATAATTAACGGGAATTTGGAATAATCCAAAAGGAATATAAACTGTCCTGTACTGTTCTGGTGCGTACTGTAGGCGCCACCATAGAGTGCATGTATAGAGTGCATGTATAGAGTGCATGTATATCCTCCATAGAGTGCATGTATAGAGTGCTATAGAGTGCATGTATAGAGTGCAGTATAGAGTGCATGTATAGAGTGCAGTATAGAGTGCATGTATATCCTCCATAGAGTGCATGTATAGAGTGCTATAGAGTGCATGTATAGAGTGCAGTATAGAGTGCATGTATATCCTCCATAGAGTGCATGTATAGAGTGCTATAGAGTGCATGTATAGAGTTCAGTATAGAGTGCATGTATAGAGTGCAGTATAGAGTGCATGTATATCCTCCATAGAGTGCATGTATAGAGTGCAGTATAGAGTGCATGTATAGAGTGCAGTATAGAGAGCATGTATAGAGTGCATGTATAGAGTGCAGTATAGAGTGCATGTATATCCTTCATAGAGTGCATGTATAGAGTGCAATATAGAGTGCATGTATATCCTTCATAGAGTGCATGTATAGAGTGCATGTATAGATTGCAGTATAGAGTGCATGTATAGAGTGCAGTATAGAGTGCATGTATATCCTCCATAGAGTGCATGTATAGAGTGCTATAGAGGTATAGAGTGCTATAGAGTGCATGTATAGAGTGCATGTATATCCTCCATAGAGTGCAGTATAGAGTGCATGTATAGAGTGCAGTATAGAGTGCATGTATAGTGTGCTATAGAGTGCATGTATAGAGTGCAGTATAGAGTGCATGTATAGAGTGCATGTATAGAGTGCTATAGAGTGCATGTATAGAGTGCAGTATAGAGTGCATGTATAGAGTGCATGTATAGAGTGCATGTATAGAGTGCATGTATATCCTCCATAGAGTGCATGTATAGAGTGCTATGGAGTGCATGTATAGAGTGCATGTATATCCTCCATAGAGTGCATGTATAGAGTGCAGTATAGAGTGCATGTATAGAGTGCATGTATATCCTCCATAGAGTGCAGTATAGAGTGCATGTATAGAGTGCAGTATAGAGTGCATGTATAGTGTGCTATAGAGTGCATGTATAGAGTGCAGTATAGAGTGCATGTATAGAGTGCTATAGAGTGCATGTATAGAGTGCAGTATAGAGTGCATGAATAGAGTGCATGTATATCCTCCATAGAGTGCATGTATAGAGTGCAGTATAGAGTGCATGTATAGAGTGCATGTATATCCTCCAGAGTGCATGTATAGAGTGCATGTATAGAGTGCATGTATCATGTATAGAGTGCATGTATAGAGTGCATGTATAGAGTGCATGCATATCCTCGATAGAGTGCATGCAAATCCCCTAAAGCCTCACTGGCATGAAGCAGCCAGTCAAAAGCCAAGCCTGGGAGTCTCAGAGCAAACACTACACAGAGAGCAGAGAACAACACTAACTACACAGAGAACAACACTAACACACAGAGAACAACACTAACACACAGAGAACAGAGAACAACACTAACTACACAGAGAACAACACTAACTACACACACTAACTACACAGAGAACAACACTAACTACACAGAGAACAGCACTAACTACACAGAGAGCAGAGAACAACAATAACTGTGCCAAGGCGGATAATGTATTCCCCTGATGCGTCTCATTTACGCAATATGGACCTTATCCCAGCATTCCACTCGTCTGTAATAGTTTGACCTGTTCACGCTCTGTCAACATAATCAGTAGATCAATCAACCAAGACACGTCTGGAGAGAACGTCATCAATGGCCTTTCAATCTTTCAATAAATAAATAAATAAAAAAACATGACATCTTGGTGGGACTAGGAGGAGATCGGAATCTAAATGACAAACTAAAAACTTGGGATTGGCACCAAAATGGTCCCTGAGCTGTAAGCCAAAGACGTAAACATGCTCACGACAGACACACTCAGAAATCTGAGTGAGGAGAGGAAGAGGAAGATGATTAAAATGCCTCTCAGCACACACTCTTCACAGGCCTAAACACCAATTAATATTCAGTGTGTACCCAGGAAGGAAGACCTTTCATCTAGCATGTTGCATTCCAGACACACACACACACACACACACACACACACACACAGGCACACGCACACACACACAGACACAGACGCACACACACACACACACACACAGACACACACACACACACACACACACACACAGACACAGGCGCACACACACACACACACACAGACACAGACACACACACACACACAGACACACACACACAGGCACACACACACAGTCCATGTTGGTGGAATGAGAGGCTGGGCTTGGGGAATGCAGATACTGCGTTCCAGAGAGTTTACCCATCAGCCCCTGTGGCGTGGGCCTGACGTCAGAGCAGCCCGACGGGCCGGTTCGTCTGGCAGAGCGACAGGGCAAGACACTCTCTCTAACACACACACACACACACACACACACACACACACACACACACACACACACACACACACACACACACTGTCACACACACACACAAACAAAAAAGAAATGCAATAAACATTTTGAGTAAGGGAGTGGTGGCTGGAATCAGTGTTGCCAACTTAGCGACTTTGTCGCCATATTTAGCGAGATTTCAGACCCCCCAAGCGACTTTTTTTGTAAAAAGCGACTAGCGACAAATCTAGCTACTTTTTCTGGCATTCTTGGAGACTTTTTGAGACTCTGATGTGATGGCATGTAACGTCCTTTTTTATTCTTCTGAGTGAGTAGTGAGTTCGGCTGTGCTGTGTAAGAGTCTCATGCTTGTTTTGTTTGTGAATTAGCCTACATCGAGTTCGCCCAAAGCGTTGCCCCATGATTATAAAAGTAATGACTGGCCTATGTAGTATCAGCCCATGTTATCCCCAGAAGTAGATGTTCTATAGATCTAACAGCTCAGACAACGTTATTGGAAGGTGCAGCAACTTCGGGTGAGATTACAACCAGAGTCAACGAGACGAGAGCAATGACATGATGACAGGGAAACAGGGACACGCTTTCCAGCATCGTTCAACAGAGGAAAGTAGGCTACAACTTCATTCGCAAGCAGATAGTTCAAAATCGAGCATACAAGTTAGAAAAACCTAAAGCATTCGTTTAGGCTATGTAGCCTCAATGTTGTCAATGCAGGACAGACTGTCGGCTGAGGGGAAAAAAATTCTGTCGGCCTGTCCGAGTGACATTAACTAAATAAATCCAAAATATAGCCATTGTTGTAAGGTTAAATTGTGTGTAGCCTATGGTGAAGTTATAATTAGACTTCAAGCTGTGCAAAGCAAATGCAGCAGTTGGGAATAGGTTGGAAATGACTGATTTTCAGCCACTTAATGCTCATTCTGGTGTATACTATGACAAGATGTACAGAAGTGTAAAGTGTATCAATTACCCTAATATACAAGTATATTAAATTAAATATATTTAAATTAGGCTCTTAAAGGTGCCTATTTCAGTAGGCCTAGGAGAAAAGCGTCATTTAGCGACTTTTGGAGCTGGTTTTAGCTACTTTCCATTTGAAATAGTTGGCAACACTGGCTGGAATTTCTCCCGATCCGTTTCCAGCAAACTACAACATCAGTTTCCCAACATCTGGTTTAAACTGCCCTCTAGTCCAGCATCAGTACTCTGGTTTAAACTCTCCTCTAGTCCAGCAACAGTACTCTGGTTTAAACTCTCCTCTAGTCCAGCAGCACTCTGGTTTAAACTGCCCTCTAGTCCAGCAGCACTCTGGTTTAAACTCTCCTCTAGTCCAGCATCAGCAGTCTGGTTTAAACTCTCCTCTAGTCCAGCATCAGTACTCTGGTTTAAACTCTCCTCTAGTCCAGCAGTACTCTGGTTTAAACTGCTCTCTAGTCCAGCATCAGTACTCTGGTTTAAACTCTCCTCTAGTCCAGCAGTACTCTGGTTTAAACTGCCCTCTAGTCCAGCAGTACTCTGGTTTAAACTGCCCTCTAGTCCAGCAGCACTCTGGTTTAAACTGCCCTCTAGTCCAGTCCTCATTGACTGCAGCAGTAGTCGCAGGCAACACAGCAGGTCCGATAGCGAGGAGATTCTGCTGCCAGTGACCCTGCCCTGAGGGAGCTGTACGAGTTCCTGGCCCAGCTGTTGGCCAGTGCCGGCCCAGACTCTGCTGCCGTCTGTGAGGGCTGGGACAGTACAAGCCGACCCCTGTGGGCCCAGAACCACACGTGTTCTTATGTGACGATGGGTCAGATAGAAGCATCTGTTTTTGTGCTGCTCTCAGTCCATTAGGGGAAAATGTGTCTGTGTGTGTGTGTGTGTGTGTGTGTGTGTGTGTGTGTGGTGCAGCTGCAGAAAGGAAAGCACCGCTGGGGATGATGTCTGTCAGTGCATGTGTGTGTGAGGTAGTGTGTGACTGAATAAATGTGTGTGTGTGTGTGTGTGTGTGTCAAGGGAAGTTAGCTATGATGGCGTGCAAGGGGGCTATGCAATCTGACGACACTGAACCCTGTGAGGATTAAATAGTCTGAGGGGAGAGCAGAGAGGAGTTTTTAATGTCCAGTAATGTCCAGTAATGTCCAGTCTGCTGATAGGCTCAGCACTTCCTTCAGCTCCGTCACACTGCTGCCTGCTAAGAATGAACTCTCTACAGCACAATGACTACAACTCTGGAACATATAGACATGGTCTCATACACACACACACACACACACACGTACACAGACAATAACTACATCTGTAGAACATATAGACATGGTCTCATACACACACACACATACACACACACACACACACAATTACTACATCTGTAGAACATATAGACATGGTCTCATACACATACACACACATACACAATAACTACATCTGTAGAACATATAGACATGGTCTTATACACATACACACACACACAGACAATAACTACATCTGTAGAACATATAGACATGGTTTCATACATACACACACACACACATACACGTGTATCTACATCTGTATAACATACAGACATGGTCTCACACACACTCACACACATGGACATCATTCAGACTGCTACTAGACTGACACTTCCCCCAGAGTTAGTGTGACTGTAACAGGAAGCCCGCTGGACTGTAGCTAACACTCTCCAGATCTTCCCCAAGACTGCCCACACGTCTACCCCACTGCCCAAGCCTCAAGGTTTTACTCATTTGGATGTTTTTCGTCAGAGAGGTGGACAAGAGGACTCAAAAACAAAAGCCAAGCGGAGAGGTGTCTCCTTCCCGCCATCGATCGCAGGAGTGTGGGTGAGTCACAGGTGTTAGTCACACTTAACACTGAAGGGTGTTAGTCACACTTAACACTGATGGGTCACACTTAACACTGAAGGGTGTTAGTCACACTTAACACTGACGGGTCACACTTAACACTGAAGGGTGTTAGTCACACTTAACACTGAAGGGTGTTAGTCACACTTAACACTGAAGGGTCACACTTAACACTGACGGGTGTTAGTCACACTTAACACTGAAGGGTGTTAGTCACACTTAACACTGAAGGGTTGTATAGTCACACTTAAGCGAGACACGGCAGGTGAAAACATCGTTTTTTCATGCACTGGTCAATTTCGAGATTTTGAGCTACTCTGTTACGTTAGCATGTATTCTATCACACTACTACAGGGGTCTCAAACACCCGGCCTGCGGGCCAAATCCGGCCCGCGTCCCGCCCAATTCCGGCTATGTTAGGCTATGTTATTCACCTATTCTTTGAGGCAGCCGTGGCCCACTGGTTAGCACTCTAGACTTGTAACCGGAGGGTTGCCGGTTCGATCCCCGACCAGTGGGCTGCGGCTGAAGTGCCCTTGAGCAAGGCACCTAACCCCTCACTGCTCCCCGAGCGCCGCCGTTGTAGCAGGCAGCTCACTGCGCCGGGATTAGTGTGTGCTTCACCTCACTGTGTGTTCACTGTGTGCTGTTTGTGTTTCACTAATTCACCATTGGGTTAAATGCAGAGACCAAATTTCCCTCACGGGATCAAAAAAGTATATATACTTATACTTATTCTAAATCTGAAGGAGAATATCCTTTTGGAGATTATGATCGATCGTCTATTGAATGGAGGTGCGTCTGCGTGTATACGACGGTGTCCACTAAGCATACCATGCTTATTTCGACCCTCTGCCCAACATAGCTTGGAGGTTGCAGTGGTAATCGTGATGATAGTGTCCGTAATGGACGTGGTACAGACAGCAGGGCTAGTAGAAATAGGGCTCTAAACTACAAAGTCACCTGCAATATGATGCGAACTTCTGGGTACTCAGATTACCCGCGATAGGAACTGATTTGACCAGAATACTTTATTGTAGGCCTTGTGGTTTAGAAACCATATACATCTTAGGTGTTGGTATACATACAGGTGTTTTCCTGTTAATTTGTTATGTGGGTAATATGAAAAAAGGAAAGTAAACCTGCTCAAATATGTTCATCCAGTATTTATTGAAAGGTGCATAATTTGAGGTGCTTGCCAGTGGCAAATTAGATGGGTAAATTTACCCCCTTCATAAACTTTTGTTTTACTCAAAGATTTTTACATTTACAGTAGGACTTTATCTCTGACCACTTTCAAGCCATGGCCTTTTGAAATTTTGATATAAAAATCCAATGGTGTTGCTTTCTTAACCCTGACGCCTATAGTTTGCCAGGTTTAAAAAAGTTATGAGAGGAAAATATCTTTATTTGGTGTGAAACGCACACATACCTGTTTTTATGCTTTTCATTTGTTTTATAATTTGTATTAATATTTATTTTATCATTATTTTATTTATAAGCTAAGGTTGCTAGCACAGGTGTCTAAAACTAGATAAAAACACTTGCACTTTCTGTTTGCAGTTTTGTGTGGTATTTGAAAAAAAGAACATTGCATTTTCAGAAATAGCCGGCCCTCCAATCAGATGACGTTGGCAGAATTGGCCCCCAGCTCATATTTAGTTTGAGACCCCTGCACTACTACAACAAAAAAGTCCAATTTACACATTTAGGTGTTTATTTCATTATATTGTGTCTACTCACGCCTGTATATTTATCCTAAATTCAGCGAAAGTTAGCATTCTAACCTTGCATGCACTCCCACGACTGTGACCCAAAACATATCGTGTGTAGTACCGTTGGAAAGCTCTGTTTTTCCTGTATCACGCTATGTGATCCATATATGGACACTTCCTTTGTATCAGCAACCAATCGCGAAAGTTCAAAGTCGAGTCTAGGCTGAGAACGGAATCTCATTGGCTCTTTCAAGGCTGTTTTCTCAAAACGAGTTTCCTCTCCCACTCTGGGCACTCTGAAACTCCACTTCAAAAGCACTTACATACACCAAACTTTCTAGACTTATGCCTAACTATATTTCGAAGATTTTTACAGAGGGGTT
>NW_027468576.1:38707857-38727857 GCF_046254945.1 Alosa pseudoharengus | reverse complement strand
TCCCTACACACACACACACACACACAAACAGTCCCTACACACACACACACACACACACACACACACAGTCCCTGTTTTAAACAGGAGCCCTAATAAAATATGTGGTCAATATTTGCTCTGTGGACAGGGGGAACTTCATTGGACAGGAGAGAGAGAGAGAGAGAGAAAGAGAGAGAAAGATGGTTGAGAGAGAGAGTATTAGTATCACATATTACCCCCCACACACACACACACAGAGAGAGAGAGAGAAAGAGAGAGAGAGAGAGGTGAACCCCCTCTTCCTTACTGAGCAAATAACCCATTTAGGTGCATATCCAGAGACCTTTACTTCCCACAGGACACATTAGGGGACTTTTAATCTGCTTTCCCTTTGGCCAGCTCCTTCACTAACATCCCCCACCAGCAGACCGTCAGTCCACTCCAAAATCATCATTTTTATTGTTTTCCTGATTTCTAACATCCCCCATCAGCAGACAGTCAGTCCACTCCAAAATCATCATTTTTTATTGTCCTGATTTCTAACATTTTTGCTTATGATGTGTTTTTAATGTGTGTGTGCATCCATATTTGAGTGTGTTTGTAAGTATGCTTGTGTGTGAGTGTGTGTGTGTGTGTGTGCGTGCATGCCTGCATGTGTGTACGAGTGTACCTCTAAAAGCTGCCAGTCAGAAAGAGTGATGAGCTCTGGGACAAGGCAATCTCTGTCACACACACACACACACACACACTCTGGGACAAGGCAATCTCTGTCACACACACAAGGCTGGCATGCATGGTGCAGATGAAAATAGAAATGCCCCGTCTGCAATTATGCTTTCGCTGCTACACTGCCAGCACCTTCTGGAAAGCCCGCTACGATACCACACACACACACGGGCCCCGCTACGATACCACACACACACACAGGCCCCGTTAAGACACCACACACACACGGGCCCCGCTAAGACACCACACACACACACGGGCCCCGCTACGACACCACACACACAGGCCCCGCTACGATACCACACACACGGGCCCCGTTAAGACACCACACACACACACGGGCCCCGCGAAACACCACACACACACACGGGCCCCGCTACGATACCACACACACACGGGCCCCACTAAGACACCAGACACACACACACACACACACACACGGACCCCACTAAACACCACACACACGGGCCCGCTAAGACACCACACACAGACATGGGCCCCGCTAAGACACCACACACACACACACGGGCCCCGCTACGATACCACACACACACACCGGCTCCGCTAAACACCACACACACACACGGGGCCCGCTAAGACACCACACACACACGGGCCCCGCTAAGACGGCACACACACACACAGGCCCCACTAAGACAGCACACCACACACACACAGGCCCCACTAAGACAGCACACCACACACACACACGGGCCCCGCTACGATACCACACACACACACAGGCCCCGTTAAGACACCACACACACACACACACGGGCCCCGCTAAGACACCACACACACACACGGGCCCCGCTACGACACCACACACACACACACAGGCCCCGCTACGATACCACACACACGGGCCTCGTTAAGACACCACACACACACACGGGCCCCGCTAAGACACCACACACACACACACGGGCCCCGCTACGATAGCACACACACACACGGGCCCCGCTAAGACACCACACACACACATGGGCCCCGCTACGATACCGCACACACACACACACACACACAGGCCCCGTTAAGACACCACACACACACACGGGCCCCGCTAAGACACCACACACACACACATGGGCCCCGCTACGATACCACACACACACGGGCCCCGCTAAACACCACACACACGGGCCCCGCTACGATACCACACACACACACACACGGGCCCCACTAAGACACCACACACACACACATGGGCCCCGCTAAGACACCACACACACACACACAGGCCCCGCTACGATACCACACACACACACGGGCCCCGCTAAACACCACACACACACACGGGCCCCGCTACGATACCACACACACACGGGCCCCACTAAGACACCAGACACACACACACACACGGACCCCACTAAACACCACACACACGGGCCCGCTAAGACACCACACACACACACGGGCCCCGCTAAGACACCACACACACGGGCCCCGCTACGATACCACACACACACACCGGCCCCGCTAAGACACCACACACACACACGGGCCCCACTAAGACACCACACACAGGGCCACGCTAAGACAGCACACACACACACGGGCCCCACTAAGACGGCACACACACACACAGGCCCCACTAAGACAGCACACCACACACACACAGGCCCCACTAAGACAGCACACCACACACACACACGGGCCCCGCTAAGACGGCACACACACACACAGGCCCCACTAAGACAGCACACCACACACACGCACACGGGCCCCACTAAGACAGCACACACACACACAGGCCCCACTAAGACAGCACACCACACACACACACGGGCCCCACTAAGACAGCACACACACACACAGGCCCCACTAAGACAGCACACCACACACACACACAGGCCCCAATAAGACAGCACCACACACACACACGGGCCCCACTAAGACAGCACACACACACACACACACGGGAGTGGCTCTGTACAGGTCCTCTGTGAATGTCAGAGAAGCAGGACTGTCTATCTGTCCATCTGTCTATCAAACATCTGATGCTGCCAATCAACAGAGACCCTAAACAGACAGAAACACACAGGGGACAAAGACACACACACACACACACACGCTTACTGAGGGACTGAAGCCTGAGGAAGACGTGCTGGGCAGAGAACTCTCTAGCCCCTCCTCTCTCTTCCCCCCTTCTTGAGCAACACATCATAGAAACCCTGCCGTTCCTGAAACAGGCGTCATAGAAACCCTGCCGTTCCTGAAACAGGCGTCGGTGGCTCGTCTGGAATGTGTGCGTGCCATGCAAAGCCCTCCTGCCCGGTAACCGTATCCAGGGCGACCCTGCCCTCCATGTTAACACTGCTGTTCCCAGGCAACCTAGGCCTGCATCCTCACACACACACTCATATACTGTACATTCATAAATACACACACATGACCATTGTGCAAGTGGCAGTATGGTACACTTATGCAAGTATGCACAAGTATGCTGTGTGGAGTGTGTCATAGCTGTGTGTTCATAGTTGAGAGTGTTTGCTTGTGTTTGTGTGAGTGCGGTGTGTGTCATGGCTGTGTGTTCATGTGTTTGCTTGTGTGTGTGTGAGTGCGGTGTGTGTCATGGTTGTGTGTTCATGTGTTTGCTTGTGTGTGTGTGAGTGTGGTGTGTGTCATGGCTGTGTGTTCATGTGTTTGCTTGTGTGTGTGTGAGTGTGGTGTGTGTCATGGTTGTGTGTTCATGTGTTTGCTTGTGTGTGTGTGAGTGCGGTGTGTGTCATGGCTGTGTGTTCATGTGTTTGCTTGTGTGTGTGTGAGTGCGGTGTGTGTCATGGCTGTGTGTTCATGTGTTTGCTTGTGTGTGTGTGAGTGTGGTGTGTGTCATGGCTGTGTGTTCATGTGTTTGCTTGTGTGTGTGTGAGTGTGGTGTGTGTCATGGTTGTGTGTTCTGTGGTCAGGTCTCCAGAGTGGCCTCTTCTCTCACACTCTGCCCTCTGCTGCTACACACACACAAACACACACACACGGAAAACACTGCAGCTACAACAACATGGAAAACACTCTTCAGATTTAATTAGACAGCACAGCTGAGTTCTCCACATTCAGCTCAAGAGATGTGAGAACATACACACACACAGGCGCACACACACACGCATGCATGTGCACACACAGACACACACACACACACACACGCACACACACATACATAGTGGCAGTATGTGGTTCAGCCAGTAGGTGTCACCCAAACTAAAGGAACTATCCACAGATGGTGGCTGTGCATCTTCAGATTGACGTTAGAAACCTTTCGTCTAGGAGAAAACCTTTCGTCTAGGAGAAAACCTCTCGTCTAGGAGAAAACCTCTGGTGATTTTTTTTCAGATTGACGTTAGAAAACCTCTCATCTAGGATAAAACATTGTGATTTTTTTCAGATTGACGTTAGAAAACCTCTCGTCTAGGATAAAACGTGCTTTTTCCCAGATTTTGGAAGATTATTCCCTCCCAATAAACTGGTTTTGGTTATCATTTGGGCTAATTAAAGTACTGGTTTCTTCACAACCACAAACACATCTTCTGAATGGGGAACAGCAAAGTAATTTTCAATTTTACTTCTAGACTGCAAACGTGATTGCAAGAGTGTGCATGTGTGTACTGTGCGTGTTGACAAGAGTGTGTACAGTATGTGTGTGTGTGTACGCATGTACTGTGCGTGTTGACAAGAGTGTGTATGTGTGTGTGTGTACGCATGTACTGTGCGTTTCCATGGGTGTATTTCTATTCTTGTGTGTTTCTGTATGAGAATGGTGAAATATTCTGTATGGAGGTAATGCTGAGAACTTAAACACGCTGTTTAATATCTGCATGCAGCCGACTGAGAACACAATCTATAAATGTGTGTGTGTGTGTGTGTTTACATAATGCACTTGTGTATGTCCGTATAGCACGTATGTGTGTGTGTGTGTGTGTGTTTCCATAATGCACTTGTTTATGTCCGTACAGCACGTATGTGTGTGTGTGTGTGTTTCCATAACGCACTTGTGTATGTCCGTGCAGCACGTATGTATGTACAGTATGTGTGTGTGTGTGTGTGTGTGTGTGTGTGTGTGTGTGTGTGGTTCCCTGTGTGTCCTGTGTTATCATTACAGTCCCTGGCATTCTTCTCTGTTTACTCAGGCTATTTCTGCGTTTATTATATTTCAGGCGAAGCTCGGTCAGCTCGGTCAGGACCCACTCGTCTCCAGAGAGCCCGCGGTTGTTCCGCTCTGATGCTAAAAAGACAGACAACCCCCATCGAGCTCCGTCACCTGGCCCAGTCCTGGCCCAGTCCCGGCCCGCACCCCAGCCGCAAGTCAGCCACGTGTGGGGTGCAGGCAGCTGTCCTTGGAGCGAGCACAGACTGTGCTCCATCAGTGTGGCTATTATTACTCCCCCCGACGTGGCCTTTAACGGCTCCCCCTGCTGGTGGGACCCCATATAGCAGCACTACTCAGCTAGCCACAGAACTGCATACTCAATACAGACTGCAACACAACTTCTTCTCACGTCTCATGCATGTGTTTGCGCGCATGTGTGTGTGTGCATGTGTGTGCATGCGTGCATGTGTGCGTGTCTGTGTGTGTGTGTGCGTGCGTGCATGTGTATGTGTGTGTGCGTCTCTGTGTGTGTTTGTTTCGTTTCTGGTGACACATCTGGGCATCTTGTGTTTCTCTGGTACTCATATCTGGGCCATTGTGAGGATACACACCAGGACTACAAATAGGGCCTGCACTGAGGGGTGTGTGTGTGTGTGTGTGTGAGAGACCTGCTGTGAGAGAGGTGTGCTTATGAGTGTGTGTGAGAGAGGTGTGCTTATGAGTGTGTGTGAGAGAGGTGTGTTTATGAGACCTGCTGTGGATGTGGGGTAGAAAACCAGGCTTGCTTTCCAGGCCTTGCTTGCTTTGTGTGTCTCTATGTGTGTGTGAGTGTATGTGCATATGTATGTGTGTATGTGCATGTGTGTGTGTGTGTGTGCATACATGTGTGTGTGTGTGTGTGTGTGTGTATGCACGCGCAGGAGAGGGTGAGCCCCTCTTCTCTGGGACGCCGGGTTTCCCCTGGGAGCGAAGAGGAAATGTGACCCCGTGTGGGAAGAGCGGAGCTGAGGGCAAGACAACCACGGAGGAGGAGAAGAACAGAGGGATCACATCACCACGCAGGAGGAGGAGAACAGAGGGATCACATGACCACGCAGGAGGAGGAGGAGAACAGAGGGATCACATCACCACGCAGGAGGAGGAGAAGAACAGAGGGATCACATCACCACGCAGGAGGAGGAGGAGAAGAACAGAGGGATCACATCACCACACAGGAGGAGGAGAACAGAGGGATCACATCACCACGCAGGAGGAGGAGAACAGAGCGATCACATGATCACCACGCAGGAGGAGGAGAAGAACAGAGGGATCACATCACCACGCAGGAGGAGGAGAAGAACAGAGGGATCACATGATCACCACACAGGAGGAGGAGGAGAACAGAGGGATCACATGACCACACAGGAGGAGAACAGAGGGATCACATGACCACGCAGGAGGAGAACAGAGGGATCACATGACCACACAGGAGGAGAACAGAGGGATCACATGATCACCACGCAGGGGGGCCTAGGGTCACATGATCACAGGCACCACTCCGAGCGCAGCCTCTGAGCGCGAGCAGAGGAAGGTTTCTCCTTTCAGATGGAGCAGATCTCCATGACCTGTCCACTGGCAGCAGCATCAGCGGGTCAGCTCTCGCACGCGAGATCCGCTCTGGCCTTTTAAGGTATCCGCCTCTCCCCAAACCAAGGAATCCGAAAGCGTTTCCAAGTTGATGATAAGTGCAGGCGCACTGAACAATAGGGGGCTCTGATCCCAGCGCTGACGTCAGCACATCTGGAAGTGATTGATCCTCTAAAAATAGCCCTGCCAGACCAAAGCCTTGGAACAAACACCAGATTTTTAAATGATTAGGAAGAAAGGGAAAAAAAAACACTTGCAAGTTGACACAAGTTCATTTGTAAAAGGAAAATAAAATGACACATCCTCAACTCAGACACCTGTGTGATTTCTGTGATGTCCCCTGCAGCGCAGAGCTAATGAGCCTTTGTTTACCATACAGCCGGGCACCAAATCCCAAAGCACAAACGCATGTCCTTACAAAGAGACAGAGATCAGGCCTAGGTTGCACAAGCGCAGGCCCACCACGCGTCAACGAAAGCCTAACAGCCTAATAGGGCACATGACACACAGGATATACACCCGGCGAGGACTCATAGCACTTTATCCTTGTGCTGCTTCTCTGGGCTCAGCATGATGTTACATGAACTTAAACCAGTGCTCAAGGGAACCTGGTAGATGTTACATGAACTTAAACCAGTGCTCAGGTGAACCTGGTAGATTTTACATGAACTTAAACCAGTGCTCAGGTGAACCTGGTAGATGTTACATGAACTTAAACCAATGCTCAAGGGAACCTGGTAGATGTTACATGAACTTAAACCAGTGCTCAGGTGAACCTGGTATATTTTACATGAACTTAAACCAGTGCTCAGGTGAACCTGGTAGATGTTACATGAACTTAAACCAGTGCTTAGGTGAACCTGGTAGATGTTACATGAACTTAAACCAGTGCTCAGGTGAACCTGGTAGTCAGTGCCATGTCACCGGCCTCCAGCCGCCAGATTCTAAACTAGAGCCCGACCGATTTATCGGTGGGCCGATATTATCGGCCGATATTAGGCATTTTCCAAACTATCGGTATCGGCATTTATAATGGCCGATAAATGAATAACGGAATGAATAACGGAAAAACGGACGAGACACCCTTCAACCATGTCATGAGTGTTGCCGTTGTATAGTTTGTCCACCAGAGGGCACTCTACACCGTCCCTGCTGGCAACACTCGTGTATAACGCGCCACACATCCTGCAACCTGATGATCCAGCCAGAGTCGGGAGCAGTGTTGCCAACTTAGCGACTTTGTCGCCATATTTAGCGAGATTTCAGACCCCCCAAGCGACTTTTTTTGTAAAAAGCGACTAGCGACAAATCTAGCTACTTTTTCTGGCATTCTTGGAGACTTTTTGAGACTCTGATGTGATGGCATGTAACGTCCCTTTTTACTCTTAGCAGTAAGTTCGGCTGTGCTGTGTAAGAGTCTCATGCCTGTTTCCTTTGTGAATTAGCCTACATCGAGTTCGCCCAAAGCGTTGCCCCATGATTATAAAAGTTAAAAAGATTAAAAAAATGACTGGCCTATGTAGTATCAGCCCATGTTATCCACAGAAGTAGATGTTCTATAGATCTAACAGCTCAGAAAACGTTATTGGAAGGTGCAGCAACTTCGGGTGAGATTACAACCAGAGTCAACGAGACGAGAGCAATGACATGATGACAGGGAAACAGGGACACGCTTTCCAGCACCGTTCAACAAAGGAAAGTAGGCTACAACCTCATTCACAAGCAGATAGTTCAAAATCGAGCATACAAGTTAGAAAAACCTAAAGCATTCGTTTAGGCTATGTCGCCTCAATGTTGTCAATGCAGGACAGACTGTCGGCTGAGAATGTCGGTCTGTCTGAGTGACATTAACTAAATAATCCAAAATATAGCCATTGTCGTAAGGTTAAATTGTGTGTAGCCTATGGTGAAGTTATAATCAGACTTCAAGCTGTGCAAAGCAAATGCAGCAGTTGGGAATAGGTTGGAAATGACAGATTTTCAGCCACTTAATGCTCATTCTGGTGTATACTATGACAAGATGTACAGAAGTGTAAAGTGTATCAATTACCCTAATATACAAGTATATTAAATTAAATATATTTAAATTAGGCTCTTAAAGTTGCCTATTTGAGTAGGCCTAAGAGAAAAGCAAACAGGTGTAAAGGGGAATTAAAGGGCCATCACCGTTTTTTTTTTGGGGGGGGGGGGCGGGTGGTCACGACCTGGTGATGTAATTGATATGCAAAATAGTGCGTCACGTAATCTAGCGACATTTAGCGACTTTTGGAGCTGGCTTTAGCTACTTTCCATTTGAAATAGTTGCCAACACGGGGAGGAGAACCAGTCTCCACCAGGTCGGGAGAGAACCAGTTATCCGCGAGTGAGATCATGAAGTGTGTCCATGGTGATTTGGTCACGAGACTTTGTTTGAATAACAATTAAAAGAACATCCCCATCAGTTCTCTTAACTCAAATAAGCATGACAAAATTCATGAAAACAATGTCCAGTTTTGCTGCTGTTAAATAAGTCGAGAGTGAAGCGGAATTAGCTAGTAATTATGTTACGTTGTTACAGCGTAGTTGACTGTCCTTTTAACTTTTGACAATGTGAATGAAGATGTATTTCTTTAATAGCGTGACAGTTATAGCAGTGAGACGTATCATCTCTCCCCAGCCTGCTATTTTGAAAGTGTATATTTTACAATTTGCAGTATGACGTTATCCATTGCTAAATTATGGCTCATCATAGACTAGCTAACCACAAAGCTAGCTAATGCCATGAATATCAGTGGAAGACCGCTAACGTTAACATTAATGAGCTTGGAAACCACAACAAACTTATTCTGCCTAAATAAAGTAATGATTACTGTATTTATAACTAGTATATCTGTAGTTACAGTCCCTGTATTGTAAAATGTAAGTTAGACGTGCGAGGAGTGAACATTTAGACATAGAGAAAAAGTATCAAACGTAGCTTGTGCAATAGGGACTAATTATTACACACACACACTCAAACATTTAGGAGTGACCTTTATCTTGTTTAATAATAATACAAATGATGATGATAGTAATGTCGTCATTATTTTTGTAATTATTAAGTCTTAGTTCAAAGTTATATTTATGAAGCTTACCAAGTCTTTTAATACGGGTAACTTTGATTTGGTTGTTGTTGTTATTGTGTTTTTGTTCAAAAGACTAAGTTTCATATCTTAAGTTTCTATTTTTATACATTTTATTTATCAGAACTTTAATATATTTCGATGTTCCTCTGTTCCACTGTGACAATATTATTTAAAAATAAACAAGTTTAATGCATTATCATATTATTTTAGTCAATACTCATAAATAACTACAAATAACTAATGTTAGGGAAATCTGTTAATGTTTTGTTGCGTGTTTCTGAAAAAAAAATATATATATCGGCCGATATATCGGATTTTTAAATAAAAAAATATTTGTATCGGTATCGGCCTTCAAAATCCTTTATCGGTCGGGCTCTATTCTAAACTACACCACACTGATTCTAAACTACACCACACTGATTCTAAACTACACCACACAGATTTGAATATGATCTGAATTTCTGCTTTTGCTGAACCTTTTTTTACTGTAATATCAAAAAACACTTCAGTTGGGTTGTTTTGATAATATGATTTATTTTTACATTATCAAAACAACCCAACAGCAGCTTGATTAATATTACCTGGAATGCAAAAAAAAAAAAGATTTATGAATATTCATTACAATTACAATGTGCTTTTATAAATGAACTCTTCACATAAATATTAGGGATGGTCAAGGTTAAAAATACATATCTCTGGTGATATACAATTATGATATGATGTTATTAAAATCTTCATATAGTAATGTTAAAGTATCAGTAGTTATGTGTTATATCAATGATTAAAAACCCATTAATAAATAAATAATAAAAACAACTTTGTTGTTTATCCAAATAGTTTCATTCAACTGAAACAAATAACAAATAAATCGCATAATCAGGTACAGAATGCAAACATTACACATAGACATACACCAATAGAGATGTATGGCAAATTCTTAGCAGCATAGAAGCATCATCCCACAGTGTTTCCCACAGAATTTAATTTTATTTGTGGTGGTAGGTTTGCAGAATTAACTTGAATGCAACAGTTTTTAACAAATTAGTGCAGCGCAGTTATGATGCTAACCAGATTTAAGCACAATTTAGTACAACCTGGAAAATCATTGTGTGGTGGTCAATGTTGATATTGTGGTGGGCCGCCACAAATAAGTCAATGTATGGGAAACACTGATCCCAGTATACAATATATGATATGTTATGCCGCATCCCAGTATACAATATATGATATGATATGCCGCATCCCTTATAGAGACTGTATGCACGCTGTGGGCCCTTTCTCACACACAGTGGAGCAAGTATGTATCAAGCAGTATGTATCAATTGAAGTGTGTATGAAGTAGTATGTATCGAGTGAAGTGTGTATGAAGTAGTATGTATCGACTGAAGTGTGTATCAAGTAGAATTGTTGAATCAAACAGCCGTGAGACTTGCGTCAGACAACAATCAGTCACAACAAACCCCAACCCACACACACACACACACACACACACACAAACACCTATCTGTCTTTCCAAGAAAGACGTCAGAGGCACACACACCTGTTCATCCGTTAATCTGACATCTGTTACATCAACACACCTGAGCGGTAATCCCATAGCAGCCAAAAACCACACACACACACACACTCTTTCTATCGCTCTCTTTCTGACAGTGATCTTGGACCTCGAAAAAAGCACTACTACTAACCACTACTTTTAACACATTACAAACCTCACAGACACCAGAGCAAAGCACTACTACTAACCACTACTACTAACCTCTGAAACATCAGAGCAAAGCAGTTAAGCACTTCAACTGAGAACTTGTCTCAGTTACTTGTCTTTACATTCAAGATGTAACTCAAAAAGCACACACACACTCTCTCTCTCTCTCTCTAGCTCACTCACACACAGACACAGACACATACTGTAAACACGCACATACCCTATGCAGGAGTGTCTTCTTGCGGTGCCATAGATAGATGGTAGTGTCCTCCTCGTGAAGAATTTGTCTCTGTTCATCTTGTTTCATTTAGCATCGTGTGCGAGAACATCTGACAGCCCGAGAACCACACACACTCTCCTCACACACTCTCATGGTGACCTCCGCTACACACACTTACCTGCAGCAAGCCTCCTCTGATGTGTGTGTACGTGTGTGTGTGTGTGTAAGAAAGACAGAGAATGCCGTACAAAGAAATGTCCAAAGGGAAAGTCAGTGTCTCGGGGAGAAAGAAGTGTGGGGGGAGAGGCCTAATCAAAAGAGGCTGAGGGTGTGGGGGGGGGGGGGGGAAGCAGGAGGTGAAAATATAAAGGTCTCAGACGTCAGCAGCTCTCACTCACAGGTCCGCTACAAGTCTAAACTCGACTGTGAGCCTCTCAAACCACCATGCCCCGCAGGCCTCCTGCTTTAATTATACACCAGAAAGGGAGAGAGAGAGAGAGAGAGAGAGAGAGAGAGAAGAGAGGAGGGAGAGGAGAAGAGAGGAGGGAGAGGAGAAGAGAGGAGGGAGAGAGAGAGAGAGAGAGAGAGAGAGAGAGAGAAGAGAGGAGGGAGAGGAGAAGAGAGGAGGGAGAGGAGAAGAGAGGAGGGAGAGAGAGAAAGAGAGAGAGAGAGAGAGAAGAGAGGAGGGAGAGGAGAAGAGAGGAGGGAGAGGAGAAGAGAGGAGGGAGAGAGGAGAAGAGAAGAAAGAGGAGGGAGAGAGAAAAGAGAAGGAAAGAGAGAGAAGAGAAGAGAGGAGGGAGAGGAGAAGAGAGGAGGGAGAGGAGAAGAGAGAAGAGAAGAAAGAGGAGGGAGAGAGAAAAGAGAAGGAAAGAGAGAGAAGAGAAGAGAGGAGGGAGAGAAAAGAGGGAATAAGAGAAGAGAGGAGACGGAGAGGTGGGAGTCTCTGACTTGCCCCAGCCTCTCTCTCTCTGTCTCTCTACTTTAGCATGTCTTCAGATGGAGAGGACCATAGTCCCTTTCTCTCTCTCGGCCCTGTGTTCCACGCGTTAAGTTGCGGAGCCCCGTGGAGTCCCTCCGTCTCTGAGTCCACGGGGCCTGTCTCTGAGTCAGGGCTGCACTGCTACGGTTCCCACCAGAGCTCGTTAAGAAACGTTCCGTCTGTACGAGAGCGACCCTGACGCAAGCAGCCGTTGCCAACTCTCACACCAACTCCACTTCACTCAACTCAATTCAACTCAACTCAGCTGCCTGTCTGACTGCTGCAGAGGAAAGTAAAAAAGCAGAAAAGCAGAAAAAAAGGAGGTGAAGAAAAGCATGAAAGGCGAGTGGTGGAGAAGCAGCACGGGAAATGCACATTCAGCCTTTCACACAGTGGAGTGGGAGACAGCTAACTCTCCCAGGATGCTACTTTAGGATGGGGAGTGGGGAGGAGGGGGTGGGAGGGGGCTGCTGTCAGGTCACAGTGAGCTGAAGTGATCTGAGACAGGCTAGCCAAAGCACTCATGTTGTGCTGCAGAGCTGGGGTAGTTGTGCTGGCTGCTGCATTGAGACAGGCTAGTCAGAACTGGGGTAGTTGGGGTGGCTGCTGCATTGAGACAGGCTAGTCAGAACTGGGGTAGTTGGGGTGGCTGCTGCATTGAGACAGGCTAGTCAGAACTGGGGTAGTTGTGGTGGCTGCTGCATTGAGACAGGCTAGTCAGAACTGGGGTAGTTGCTGCATTGAGACAGGCTAGTCAGAACTGGGGTAGTTGCTGCATTGAGACAGGCTAGTCAGAACTGGGGTAGTTGTGGTGGCTGCTGCATTGAGACAGGATAGTCAGAACTGGGGTAGTTTTGGTGGCTGATGCATTGAGACAGGCTAGTCAGAACTGGGGTAGTTGTGGTGGCTGCTGCATTGAGACAGGCTAGTCAGAATGGCAGAAGGGAATGACCAGTGAAAAGAATAGCAGGTCACAGAGAGGTCCGACACACACACAGTATTCTGTATGCCCAGACACACACACACACACACACACACACACACACACACAGTATTCTGTATGCCCACACACACACACACACACAGTATTCTGTATGCCCAGACACACACACACACACACACACACACACAGTATTCTGTATGCCCAGACACACACACACACACACACACACACACACAGTATTCTGTATGCCCAGACACACACACACACACACACAGTATTCTGTATGCCCAGACACACACACACACACACACACACACACACACACACACACACACACAGTATTCTGTATGCCCAGACACACACACACACACACACACACACAGTATTCTGTATGCCCAGACACACACACACACACACGCACACACACACACACACACACACAGTATTCTGTATGCCCAGACACACACACACACACACAGTATTCTGTATGACCAGACACACACACACACACACACACAGTATTCTGTATGCCCAGACACACACACACACACACACACACACAGTATTCTGTATGCCCAGACAGACAGACAGACACACAGACAGACACACACATACACACACACACACACAGTATTCTGTATGCCCAGACACACACACACCAGGGCTTAAAATTCATTTTTCAAAATGGGGGGGAATTCCCCCCTTAGGTTATTCATGTAGGGGGGATTTACACAATTTAGGGGGGAGGGGGGGATTGCAATTTCGATATTTCTTCGATACTTTTTAAAAAAGTGTTTGATTTTGGGGCCCCCAACACCCTGACGTCATCAGTAATACTGTAGTGGGATCATTCACAACAGTGGACATCCTAGATTCTGCTTGACTCTCTCCACACACACACTGAAAATTATGGCTATGTTTCTATTTCATATATTTGTTAATTCATAGAGTGTATTTAGTTAATAATGTATTTTTTAATGTATAGCATTTTACTAGTAATTACTAGTAGCTAAACATATTTAGTCATTTGAATGCTTCATATTGACGTTTAAACTATAACACTTAGGCATATCTTTAATGTGGTGTGTAGGTCTAATTGAGTGCACATTGGTGATGAGTAGGTGTAATTGAGTGCCTGTCACTTTAAGAAAAAGCCTCCCTTCAGCCTGACTGTTTTAGGCTAGTCGCTAGCGAATAAAAGTTGTGCATAGTGCATAAGGATATGTGGATATGTGGCAATTCATTATGTTTTCTATGTTATTAGATCAAATTAATGTTCAAAAAACTAACAAGTTCAAGACAATTTTTCTGGGATCGAGTGTTGACGTGACCTGAGCTAGCAGGATAGTTACCAAGGAGCTCTTTCCAGATGTAAAAGTTTGCCATGGTTGCGTAGCCTTGCGTAATCGCAAAGTGGTTCTCTCTCTCTCTCTCTCTCCGTGTGTGTGTGTGTGTGTGTGTGTCTGCGTCTGCATGAGGCCATGTTCAATTCAACTCGGTAGTTGATCCGTCCTGTCAATAGCACCGCCTTCACGCCACTTCATGATTATATTAACGTCATCAGACAGGCTGTAAAAGTGTATGCGGGAATTTCTCGCATTATGATGGCTAGAGTTGCGGGACTTGAACAAATTATGCGCAATACCCGCAATGAAATTTAAGCCCTGCACACACACACACACACACACACACACACACACACACACACACACACACACAGTATTCTGTATGCCCACACAAACACACACACAGTATTCCGTATGCCCAGACCTCATTTAAACCACTTTGAACCAACAGAATCCTACCAACAGGTTATCCAGAACAGAACCCTACCAACAGCTTATCTAGAACAGAATCCTACCAACAGCTTATCTAGAACTGACACAATAGACCAGTTCATGCTTTTCCACGTCTGATCAAAACATGAACAGCAATATTTTTGTCATTTCTGTCTCCTTACATTGCCCTGCTGAGATAATTGCTTACATGATCCATGATCATTGTCTGTGTTAAATGCAAGGCAGGTTCATCTGTGTGTGCTTGTGTCTAGTATTTATAGAGACGCTGTCACCTTAACGTGCCTTGTGGGCTGCGGAGTAGGTCAGACTGCATGTGGGTCAGTGCAAGCAGGCACCAAGGTCAAATACTCAGGTAGGCTCTACCCAACTAGGAGAATAACACTGCACGTACACACACACACACACACAAACAGGCACACACACACACACACAGACAGGCAGACACACACACACACACACACACACAGAAACACACACACACACACAGACAGGCACACACACACACAAACCGGCACAGGCACACAGACACGCACACACACATACACACAGACAGGCACACACACACACACACACACACACAGACAGGCAGACACACACATAGAAACACACACACACACACACACAGACTGGCACAGGCACACAGGCCTGCACACACACACACACACACACACACACGCACACACAGAGAGTTTGGTTGAGAGATTGGGTTTTGGGAAAACACCATGCGGGAGGAGATGAGTGTGTGTGGCTTTAATCTTGGTCTAATATTTGAGTTGGCCAATCACCAGCTGGGACGAGGCAGAAAAAAGGTTCCTCAAAAACCCACCAGCTGGGACGAGGCAGGAAAAGGTTCCTTAAAAACCCACCAAGTCCAACCGCTGTCACACGCATTCACCACGGCAGCCATTTTAATCATTTAACAACGTCAACCTCCATGTCTACTCTTCTTCACAAACAAAACAATATATATATAACAGTATATAACAGTATATATACATACACACACACACAAAATTGAGCACCAGATGGCGAGTTGGATGAGACACTTGTTACATCAGCAACCAGTAAATATGATTTTAACAGCAGCGTGTTTCAAATCATATTTCTCATAGTGAAATATATGTGTGTAAATACCTATACAAACATTTTCATAGTGAAATATGTGTGTAAATACCTATATACCAACTCCATGTTGTGCAGCTCTAATGAATCAGCAGACATGCCAACAAACACACACATACACACACACACACACAGTTGCCTCCTCTATGCCATGATTAACATCTGACTGCTTGTGATCATGCCACATTACTAGGAGACAAAATCGTCAGTGTGTGGATATAACAGACAGCACACTACATCCATCAGCTGATTCACATCTTTACAGAGGCTGACCATTTCACACTGACCCTGTTTTTAACCTAGGTTGACCTCTCAACCACCAAATGACTTTCGGTCAAGAGAGTGATGCCAGTGATGAATATTAGCGATGATACTCAATTTACAAGCATTGCTTCCATTTCCATATAATGGGCGACATGCTGTTCTATATAGAATGTTCTATACAGTAAGTTCTATATAGAATGTTCTATACCAGGGGTTCCCAAACTTTTTCACGACAAGGCCCCCCAAATACCACTAGGTTCTGGCCAAGGACCCCCTTGATGTGTTACTTAACCCATCCACAATACTACGGCAAATGTAAAAATACATTAAGCTAATCCTAATAATTATTTTAGCCACAAGCACTTCGCGATGGAGCATAGTGTGTAAAAATTGCATTTGGGGCTTTCTGCTATATGAGAGCTATCACTCTACTATTATTCCCAGTTATTATCATAGAAAATATAATGTTCAGATATGCAACAAATTACGTAAGGGATAACGGCCGCCGAGGTGTCCTGTTATACGGAATTAATGGACGAGGGCGAGGGGCAAAAACTCCGCCCAAGTCCATTAATTCCGTATAATTGGACACACCTCGAAGGCCGTTATCCCGCTTATCACCCGGTTGCCACTGTAAACACTGGAAACACGCGGTTCTGTTAAAAAAGAAGCTCACTAGTTCAGCTTGTTGTACAACTTTAGCATGGACAGTTAGCTTGTTTACAGTTGATTCCATTGTTTGGAAGCCTGCAACCAAAAGATTCTAGAGCGCTACAACCGTCGTCCTACTATGGTTGTTATAGTTACCATTCATATGCATTGATATGGAACGGTGTCCTGTTATTCAGAATTATCACCCGGAGAGAAGAAATACTCTTTTCTGATTGGCTGGCGGGTGGCCTTTAATTCTGAATAACAGGACACCGTTCCATATCCGCTGCGCGTCGGGGAGTTTTTGCCCCTCGCCCTCGTCCATTAATTCCGTATAACAGGACACCTCGGCGGCCGTTATCCCTTACTTAAAGGCCACCCGCCAGCCAATCAGAAAAGAGTATTTCTTCTCTCCGGGTGATAATGTATTATAATGGCATTGTATTTTTCGAATGTATTCATTTGTTGCTTTTATTTTTCCTTCCAATTTGCTGAGGCCCCCCTGGCACCCCCTCACGGCCCCCACTTTGAAAACCACTGTTCTATACAGTAAGTTCTATGTAGAATGTTCTATACAGTATGTTCTATATAGAATGTTCTATACAGTAAGTTCTATGTAGAATGTTCAGTGCCTTTTCCACGGTTCCCTTCACAGTGAGGAAAAGCATTGGGTATGAGACAGCAACGCTGCGCATTAATCACCGGTTGAACTCGTAAAACATGTCAGCAGTAACAGTGAGTGAGAGAGCTGGGGAATCAAACACAAACACGAATTAAAGAAACACTGCAGTCAAGAATAACACTGAAACGAAGGACAGAAATCCACAAGAAAACTCAGGGATAGAAATCAATAAAAACATCAATAGGAGTCTGGTTGAAATTGTAATGGCTTTGAAATCAAAATCTGTGGTTGACTCTAGCCGTCTGGCAGTTTCTCTCAGTCTCCTCCAGAAGTCAGCGCGTGCACGCACACGCACACACACACACTGCTCCATTAAGTCCGATCGGACCTTCACCTCTGGGTAAATAGGAATGTGTGGCCAATGGCATGCAGGAACAGACTGAAGTGACTGGGCTCATCTGAGGAACAACACTGATCATTGCCTATGACAGTGCCACTGGTCACCCCACTGAGATGGGAGTTGGTATGATCTCAGGGCTGTGTGTGTGTGTGTGTGTGTGTGTGTGTGACTGTGTGCTATACACAAGGCTGTGTATACAGTGGGACTGGATCCATAGGAAGCATCGGCAGGTCTGAATGCTCTGCGTGGTCTGTGCGATCACCTGTACTGTACGTAAGATGGTGTTTATGCAGCTTCCCCTCAGCACATTGCCTAACCTGGTGAAGCTATGGTGCTAATTTGCTAGCCTGGTGAAGCTATGGTGCTCATCTGCTAGCCTGGTGAAGCTATGGTGCTAACCTGCTAGAGCCCCTGAGACACACAGCTCATTTGAGCTACAGTGTTTTACACACACACACACACACACACACACACACACACACACACACACACATATACATACTGAGCCCTCCTACCCCCAAATCTTCAGAACACCCTGTGGTATGAAAGCCACAGAACTACATGAACGCAGGCTCTCACTAAACCAGGCTGCTATGGCAACCCACAGGACACCTGTGCAGGTACATGGAGGTGAGGGCCACAAGCGTCACACCGGCATGTCCTGTCGTGGACGTCTCACACACACTGAGAGTCTGATGGTGGCTGGGCACAGAGACATGCCAGATTGGCCATTATACACACACACACACACACAGGCTTATTGTTTGTGAGGGGCTCAACTTAGTCTGCTGTGAGGACTGCTACACGGTTAGCACCACACTGGCATTTTAAGTCTTGTGTTGATGGTGTAGTGTGTGTGTGTGTGTGTGTGTGTGTGTGTGAGCGTGTGAGTGTGTGAGTGTGATGGATGCTGGAGCTGGGCCGTGCTGTATTATGAGAGTCCCCCTGGACACCGTGAGCCTTTCATTAAATGCCTCTGCATTTAGCGTGCTCAGTTTCAGTTCAATGACCATGTCAACACCCACTGGTCAAATACTGATAATGCTCAACATGGTCTATTCAACGCACACTCACAAGGCAACAAGGTGCGTGTGTGTGTGTGTGTGTGTGTGTGTGTGTGTGTGTGTGTGTGTGTGTGTGTGTGTGTGTGTGGGTGGTGGGTGTGTGTTTGTGTGGGTGGGTGGGTGGGTGTGTGTGTGTGTGTGTGTGTGTGCGTGTGCGTGTGTGTGTGTGTGTGTGTGTGTTTGTACGTAGGGGATTATCTACTGAGCTGGTGTGTCTCATGTGAGAAAAAGGCAACCTCTGGACCACCTCGAACAAAGAGATGGACTTTCAAACACTCCCTGAAGCGTCCGGCTCAATGATTAGCCAAGAGTGGGCACAAATGTAGCGTTCCCTGAATGCGTTCTCACACACTGTCGGCTGGAAGACGAAAAACAAATAAGAGGCCATAGCGATCAATGAACCAAAACGCTTTTGGCCAAAACTCATATTTTGAAATACCACAAACATAGATGAGATCTAACTCAAGCTACCCAGCACCATTTATGGGACAAAGAGCTGTTAGAGAGAGATGGCATAAATATTATGTGTAGAGATTTGCATCAAAGTGTTCTACTAGGATTAGAAGTGATATTTTCCAAGACATGTTTTATTAGAGGCCTGTATTTACATTACAATTTATCAGTCTGTTTGACCGCTGGGATCCGACCTTCTGGCCGTGCTGTAATTGCCTCCCTGCCTGGCGATCACAGTGCTGCAGGACGGCTATAAAAG
>NW_027468576.1:38695357-38702857 GCF_046254945.1 Alosa pseudoharengus | reverse complement strand
GTCCATCTAGCTCTTGTGAAGTATGAACTTCTACAACACTGCCTAGAGAATACAATTGTCAGCAGTCAGTAACAGCATAATGTGACTTAATGGCTTGTGTGATTGGGATGTGGATTGCTCATTTATTATGAGTAGGCCTATAGGCTATGGTATGGCTACGGTATGGTATTCTCTCCGATATAATAAATACAACACATTGGGTTTGGCAAGACATTTGGCAATACTACTTTCACACAAGTGATGGCACCCCTGCATGGAGATTGTCCGTTTTGCTTTTAAGGATTTCATCTGCAATGGGAAAAAATGGAACGACATGTAGGCTATGCTTACTTTAGTGCTGGACTTGGACTTGGTCAATAGGGACTCGACTCGGACTCGACGTGGATCAATAGTGACTCGACTCGGACTTGACTCGGATGAGTAGTGGACTCGACTCGGACTTGACTTGGATTTTTTTTTAACGACTTGGACTTGACTCGGACTTGAACACTGTGGACTCGAACCTGGACTCGGACTCGAGGCATAGTGACTTGACTACAACACTGATGCTAAGTCCTTCACCTGACTAGACCGGTGTGTAAATGTGTGTGTGTGTGAGTCGGGCACAAGTTAATTGTGTGTTAGTGTAATAATGTGCTTGCATGTGTGCATGTACATGTGGGCATGCAAAGTGCTATATTTGAATAGGAAGTCTGTGTGTGTGTGTGTGTGTATGTATGTGTGTGTGAACATGTGTGTGTGTGTGTGTACATGTGTGTGCATGCTGAGCATGTGAAACATGTGAATGTGACCAAGAGTGTGAGTGTGTGAAGACTGTTATGTATGTGTGTATGCATGTGTGCTGTTTTTGTGTGTGTGTGTGTGTGTGTACTGTAAATGTGTGTGTTCTGCTGTGGACCTGGGAGTGTACAGTATGTGTGTGTGTCAAGACGTGTGTGTTCTACGCTGTTCCTGAGAGTGTGTGTGTCTGTGTGTGTTTAGATGTATGTGTTCTGCGCTGTTCCAGAGCGAGTGTGTGTGTGTGTGTGTGTGTGTGTGTCTAGACGTGTGTGTTCTGTGCGGTACCTGGGCGGGTATGCCAGTGTGAACCTCCTCTGCAAAGTGATGCTGCGATTCATGAGAAGCTTCCGGAAGAGCAGCGGGGAGTTTCGGGGCGACATGCGCGGAGAGCCGCCAGCTGGCGACGAGGGCCCTGACCGCGGCTTCAGCCTGATGGGCTGCGTCCTGGCGTTGGGGCTGCCGCACTCCCAGAATCCTTCACTCATAGCGCAGACCGCTTCAGACCCACACACTCAACCACCTCACGCGCACGTACACTCACACACTCAGCCGAGTGCCGGCCTCTTTTCGCAATCCCGCGCGCCGCTGAATCAACACGGGCCCGACAGGTGGGCAAACACACACACAGCTCCAGGGGTACCGCGGCACTCGATCCTCATAACTCCCGGCGACGGGACGGGGCTCCTCATCTTAACCCCCTCAGCCCCCCACACTGATCCAAGCTGAGAGCAGGCCTGCTGTTGTCTGGTTACTCAGCACTGGCTGTAGCCTGCAGTCCAAGAGTGGCGCGCGTGTGTGTGTGTGTGTATTTGTGTGTGTGAGGGCAGCCCGGTATATGCACTTTGACAGACACAGACACAAGTGTGGTCAGCCCCCTCCCCTCCCCTCCCCTCTCCTGGAGTGGTTTGTTTACATAGCGAAGAGGCCTTCCCTCCACTGCCTAAATATGGCCTGCTGAAAGCTGTTTGGGGTGGAGGTGGAGGGGGCCCAGTCAGGACAAGCCAACAGCATGAAGGCAAGAGAAGGCTAGAGCACAGGGGGGGGGGGCAGAACACAGAAGAGGAGAGGAGAGGGGGGGGAGAGGAGGAGGGGGGGGGCAGAACACAGAAGAGGAGAGGAGAGGGGAGGGGAGAGGAGGAGGGGGGGGCAGAACACAGAAGAGGAGAGGAGAGGAGAGGGGAGGGGAGAGGAGGAGGGGGGGGCAGAACACAGAAGAGGAGAGGAGGAGAGGGGAGGGGAGAGAGAGGGAGGGGGGGCAAGAACAATCCAGAGACATGCATACCGCCCCTATATCCTGCCCCCTCACACACACACACACACACACTCACACACACACACACACACAGAGCTTACATATAAAGCCAATAAGTCATGCATTGGCCACATAAAAGCAGGTAGTTTCCTTAGTATTTACTCTGCAGGCTAGGAGGAGTGTAGCGTGTTTATAGGCATTCGGAGTGAGCTGTGGGGTGGTCTTACATGGGTGCCAGGTGGGCACCTGACTGAAGACTGGAGCCAGGGCATGGGGAGAGGCTCATGTGGGACATTCTAGTGGGATGGTAACCTTGCAGTATGCTTGTAGTTAATGGATGTTCAAGGAGGTACTAACTCCCTCTACATGCTGGTGCCTTATTGATAGATAGATAGATACTTTATTGATCCCCAAGGGGAAATTCAAGAATTGGCCGTAGTAGAAGAGCATTAGCATCACTGAGACATTTGCTTTGTCTCATATGGTGTACTTCTGTGAGCACACTTTCATGCAGCACCCTGTGTACACTGTGCTTACTGGCGGAGTGCGTACATTTGAACAGAAGAGTGTCGTCTCATTTATTGTCCTCTATTCGACAGTGACCTGATCGTACTGTGTCAAAAGAGGAACAGTTTATGTTATAACTTGCTTGTATCTCTGTAAAGTGTGTTTTCAACCATCCGGGGACTACCAGTGCACTTCCTGTCGTTGGAATTTTCAGTGTGAACGCCCTCAGAAGGGCTGAGACTCCCCTAGCGCTCCCCTTAGCATCACTGAGACATTCAGTAGAGCTAGTACACTAGCGCTCCCCTTAGCATCACTGAGACATTCAGTAGAGCTAGCACACATAGCGCTCACATTCATTAGAGCTCTTGCTAGCGCTCCCCTTAGCATCACTGAGATATTCAGTAGAGCTAGTACACTAGCGCTCCCCTTAGCATCACTGAGACATTCAGTAGAGCTAGCACACATAGCGCTCACATTTATTAGCGCTCTTGCTAGCACTCCCTTAGCATCATTGAGACATTCAGTACAGCTAGTACACTAGCGCTCCCTTAGCATCATTGAGACACTCAGTAATGGTGGCACACTAGCACCCCCCTTAGCATCACTGAGAGCTAGTACACTAGCGCTCCCCTAGGCCTCACTAAGACATTTAATGGTAGTGCTCCCTTAGCATCATTGAGACATTCAGCAGAGCAGCTGGGAGCCTGGGTTTGGGCTTCCATGGCACAAGAAGAGAAAAATAAAGAAAAAAAAGAGAAAAGGGGGAGAAAATCCAGGTTACAGCACCCAGAACACAGCAGATCTGGGGGACAACCTGGAGTGCTGCTACTCCACTGAGGACAAAAGCAGATCCACTATCTGCCCTGTACATTATCACACATCCATTACTACTGTTAATATAAAGACATCCATTACTACTGTTAATATAAAGACATCCATTACTACTGTTAATATAAAGCCACCTATTCACATTACTGATATGGAGTAATGTCTCCAGTCTGTGCCAGACACTTCACAGCATGTGGTAGCACACTGTGCCAATGTGTGTGTGTGTGTGTCTTTGTGCCAGGCTGGCAGACCTGCCATGCTGGAGAGAAAGAGCTGTGCTTTTCAGAGAGGATGATGCCCCTGACGCTGGGGAGACCACAGGGAAGCCAATCTGAACCAGTTGTCCATAAACCTCCCTTATCTACAATGGTTATGTCTGCTAAAAACATTTTGTGATGTAACATGGTTTATAACCAATGCAATACTAAAACAAACATGATGCAAATAGGGAAGCAGCCGAACAAAACATTTCATCTCATTAAGAATCTAGAAACATATTTTAGCCTTGGGGCACAACTGGGGCAATCAATGGCAATGCTGCTACTGAAGGTGTAGAAGACAAGCTAATCGTTGAGTATAGCAGGTGTAGACCACACACACGTATGTGCACACATGTGTACGTACGTGCACACACACACACACACGCGTACATGCACACTAGGGTACGTGCACACACATACACACGCGTACATGCACACTAGGGTACGTGCACACACACACACACACGTACATGCACACTAGGGTACGTGCACACACACACGCGTACATGCACACTAGGGTACGTGCACACACACACGTACATGCACACTAGGGTACGCGCTAGGGGTGTAACGGTTCATGTATTCGTATTGAACCGAAGCGGTACGGGCGTCACGGTTCGGTGCATGAATTTACACGGAGAATACACGGTATCAAAATACATAAAACTCGTGTGCGGATTAATTAATGTCATGCGCAATTACTGTTAAGTAGCGAGAGTTACGGGAGTTCTTTAGCGACACCTAACGCTAATCTGTAGCCTCGCCTTAGCTCTGAAGCTCTGATTGGCGCCTATGTTCTTTTTTTGTCAGGTCGTCGGTCAAGTCAGTCAGAGATAGCAGCAACATAAGCAAGTGGTGGCGACCCACAAGAGTTAGAGGATCCGCTGGTCTCTTTAAGATCGCAAGTTTGAGAACTTCAGTTACAGTAACGTTAGTACAGGCGAAAGAGTGGTGGATAAGATGAAACTGTGTGTCGGCATTGTTCAGCAGTTGTTGGGTATGTGAGTGGAAAAATGCTACACATATTAGAAGCCATCACCCAGATGATGTAGTAGGCTAGCTACCAATCACTGAAACGAGGGGTAAAAAACTTCCCCTGCGCTTCAGCAGCCTTTGGATACATACAAATAGGGCCAAAACCTATGGCTTAAATTAAACGATTTCGTAATGACAGAAAGCTATGTAAATCGCGTGGTAACTTGTAACTTCTCACATGAGGAGCTGGTAGTGTTAAGTGACAGTAAAGTGACAACGCTAACCAGGCTAATAAACAAACCATGCTACGGTGAGTTAACGTCAAAGGGCAAAGTCACGTGACTTCTAGTTGTAGTCTCTTTATGAAATGAAAGGAGCAATTTCGCCCCAGTGGGTGTTTGTTTTTTTAAAAAAAAGGCAAAATAGTGTGATATTTTCACAGTTAGTAGGCTAGATTATTACTTTACACACAATGAAAAATATTGAGGCAAATTGTAGACCCTTCCATATACAACTAAACACAGATGTTGAAGGTCTTGCTTAAGTGGATTTTTAAAAATAATTTTTCTATGTAATTTGCACTTTCAGAAATAAGAGATGCTGTAGGCCTATTTTCAGTTTTATAGCTGATTGTTTTATTTTGTTTACAAGTTACAGATGGAGTCTGGGTACTTATTGTACTGTTTAGCCTACATATTACACACTTCAGGCTGTTGCAGATAGCTCAGGAAAGAGACTGTAGGACACTAGGTGGTACAGCCTGAGAAATGTACAAAAAAAAATGCTTTCTGCATTTTTGTTTTGCTTTTCCCGCTATTGTACCGAACTCGTACCGAACCGTGATGTCCGAACCGAACCGTGACTTCTGTGTACCGTTACACCCCTAGTACGTGCACACACACACACACGCATACATGCACACTAGGGTACGTGCACACACACACGCGTACATGCACACTAGGGTATGTGCACACACACACACACACACGTACATGCACACTAGGAGTGTCACGATTTCGGTCTCTATCTTTAACGTCGAAATCAAATGTAGAATGGTGGATGTAGCCACACCCCCAATGTCATGTCCACCGTACATGGCAAGAGACCAAAAAAAAACGAGGAGCAACTTGCTACGACCTGCGGGAAGGGGACATCAAGCCCCGCCCACACCCAAGTCAGCCATTTTTTTTTTTTAGGTCATGCATCTTGGCGAGGGAAAGTTTAAATGTCTTCTCGACTTCGCTAGGATTACGACGCAGAAGAGAAGAGAAGAAAGGCAGAAAGACAAACCTGTCGTATTTCATATAGGTTAACAATACTGTAAAATCCAAGGCAGCAGGACAATGTAATGAGTAAGCAGTTTGTTTGTCATTTACTCTGGGGAAAAGACGCCTGGTCACCCTATGTAGCCTAAAGATAGCCCACATATAAATATAATTTTTCTTAAAAGATTATAATATGCTGATAAAGAGGCCCAGAGGTGGATAACGAAGACAATTTGTTTAAGACTGTAGCTTTGATACACAACATCCACAACATCTTGAATTTCCCCTGGGGATCAATAAAGTATCTATCTATCTATCTATCTATCACTGCAGAAATGGTCAATCATGGTTTGCATTTACAGGCTGTTTGTTGATCAGTCATTTAGGCTTGTCATCAGTTGTTTATTATTTACCTCTTGACATGCTATTAAAGCTGCAGTGGGCAAGTCTGACAGATTGAGGGGACTTAGCCAAAATGTTGAATGTTTATAACTCTCATGCCCCTCCCCCACTACCACCGAGCACCCTCTCATCGAGTTTGTGCTCGTCAGTGGTAGTAGTACTAGTGTGCACCAGACTGTGATTGACAGTCAGATCTCACACAGACCTGCTCTGATTGGACCAGAAAAACCAGGAGCTGTAGATTTTTGCAAAACAAATAACAGGCTCTAGGTGGAGGTAGAGAAATGCGGGTTTTTTTCTGAAACCAGCTGATTTATGTTGTTCTGTCGGAGCATATTGTCGGTTTCAGTGAATATGATCAAAAAAATCTTGCCAACTGCAGCTTTAATGATCGCTGCTGATAAGTAATTCGGTCCGTAGGCTATGCATTTTTGCTCATTGTTTTTCCGATTTTGAAATATTCCTTTTCTGTACAAAACCGAGTTTATAGAAAGGGGCTCGAAATTCTATTAATTTAATTTGCGATTGTCATTGCGGGTGTCAAGGAAGCTATTTTGGAGCGCAAGGTCGGTCTCTTAGACAATTTGTAAAATAATGCAACCAGATTACCAACAGGCAACAGACCACAAGTGAACAGGTGCGGCAAATCCCAATGAACTGTACATTATTTTTTTTTAGCAGAAACACATTTTAGCAGACTGCTCGGTGGCCCATGCCTAATAGCAGCAGCCTGAGAGAAAGAGCCTGCCTAGTGAGAGATCACCTGCCTAGAGAGAGATCACCTGCCCAGAGAGAGAGAGAGAGCCTGCCTAGAGAGAGATCACCTGCCCAGAGAGAGATCACCTGCCTAGAGAGAGATCACCTGCCTAGAGAGAGATCACCTGCCCAGAGAGAGATCACCTGCCTAGAGAGAGATCACCTGCCCAGAGAGAGAGAGAGAGCCTGCCTAGAGAGAGAGATCACCTGCCTAGAGAGAGAGAGATCACCTGCCCAGAGAGAGATCACCTGCCCAGAGAGAGAGAGAGAGCCTGCCTAGAGAGAGATCACCTGCCTAGAGAGAGATCACCTGCCTAGAGAGAGAGAGATCACCTGCCCAGAGAGAGATCACCTGCCCAGAGAGAGAGAGAGAGCCTGCCTAGAGAGAGATCACCTGCCTAGAGAGAGAGAGATCACCTGCCTAGAGAGAGATCACCTGCCTAGAGAGAGATCACCTGCCTAGAGAGAGAGAGAG
>NW_027468576.1:38662857-38690357 GCF_046254945.1 Alosa pseudoharengus | reverse complement strand
TGCAGAATTAACTTGAATACAACAGTTTTTAACAATTAGCACAGTGTGGTTAAGATGCTAACCAGATTTAAGTTACAATTTAGCAATTTAGTACAACCTGGAAAATCACTGTGTGGTGGTCAATGTTGATGTTGTGGTGGGCCTGTTGATGTTGTGGTGGGCCTGTTGATGTTGTGGTGGGCCTGTTGATGTTGTGGTGGGCCTGTTGATGTTGTGGTGGGCCTGTTGATGTTGTCGTGGGCCTGTTGATGTTGTCGTGGGCCGCCATGAATAAGTCAATGTATGGGAAACACTGAGCTGATTTGTTGTTTATCATTTAAGTGTGAGGCTGAAGGAAAACTTGACTGACTGAAATGAGCAGAGGGCGGAAAGACCCTGGGGAAGCTCAATCTCATTGGCCGATGGCGACAGAGTCCCTCTGACATGTTCGCCTCCTCGACTTCAGACCACAGATCAATAAGAAGTGCCCGAGAGAACCCTCTTAAAGGGCAATAAATCAGCGTTTAAACTCTGCGCTTTGGCAAACACTTGTCTGTCGGCTTTTTGAGAAACGTTCTTCAGATCCCTTCAGGGCCACGGGATTCCACTCCGCTCACCGGCTGCATCTCACACACACACACACACACACACACACACACACGGGGCCAACATCAAGCCCTCCCTCAACACACACACACACACACACACACACACACACACACACACACACACACGAGGGGCCAACATCAAGCCCTCCCTCAACACACACACACACACACACACACACACACACACACGAGGGGCCAACATCAAGCCCTCCCTCAACACACACACACACACAGGAGGGGCCAACATCAAGCCCTCCCTCAACACACACACACACACACAAACACACACACACACACACACACACAAACACACACACACACACACACACACACACACACACACACACACAGACGCGTAGCGTCCCCGAAGGCAGATCCAAAAATCGTGACAGAAGTCGATTCTCTTCAGACGCATGCAGGAACAGACACTTAACAAAGCAAACAAAAAAAACCTTGTGATCATCACAGGCCTTTTGTTGAGCAATACACGCCCAAACTGAACAAGGTAAAAATAAACATTACGACTTGCCTGCTAAGCGTGACTCAGACTCTTTCTGGAGATTTCCGTCCAGGCAAACTGAACGTTATTCTTCAATGAAATGGGAGTGCTCCTTCCAGGAAATGGTCTGTTGACATCACTCTAGTTAATGGCCACATTAGCAATAACCAGCGCATACAGTCAGATAGCGAGCACATTAGCAATAACCAGCGCATACAGTCAGATAGCGAGCACATTAGCAATAACCAGCGCATACAGTCAGCTAGCGAGCACATTAGCAATAACCAGCGCATACAGTCAGCTAGCGAGCAGAGCGTTCAACGCGCCAGTCAACACCTAAGGCAAATCAGCAGCAGGGACTGATGGCTTTAACTGCTAGATAAACCCAGATTGAGATGCAATCTTTCCACTTCATGGCTGATTATGAATGTAGGAATTTTCCCTAGTGACATATGGTTGAATGACACCCATGAATCTGTGTGACTGTGTGTGTGTTTGTGTGTGTGAGAGTGTGTGCACGTGTGTGTGTATGTGTGTGGTCTCACTACACAGTGAGAAACCAGGAAGCCATGCCTTGGCGGATTCCCAGCATGCATCAGTGAGGTGAGTGGACAGGGATTGGCTGGCGGTGGGGGGTCTGAACCCCTCCCCCTTTGCCAAGTGGGAATTTGCACTTCCACTCGTGCCTGAGAGTGTGAAAACCATTAGCACCTCACACCAAAGCCCTTCTTTTTGCAAGGGTTAGGTGGAAAACAAGGGTAATGAAGATTCAAATTTCTCTCATGCCTGCAGTCTGCCTCACATCAGCCACAGTAAGGATACCGTGACATTCTGAAAATATTTTTGAGGAAGAATGTCAAACATTTTTTTTAAAAAAGAATGCCCTATTCATTAATTCTAGAGAAATCTCATACTGGCTTTAGTTCCCAGGGCTCTACCCATCTGTAGTCTCTCTCAGCAATAATGAAATGCAGAGGACTCTTACACAATGACAATACAGTTGAATCTAATCACATCTAATCTAATCAGAGGTGGAAATGTCCGGCTTCAGAAAGTAAGGGTCTGCTTACATTTGTTTTCACAATGCATCTTGGGTGATCCGATACCAGCTGAGACTCATCACAGGTTTACACATGTAACAGCTGCTGATCACCTGTATTCCGCTGATCACCTGTATTCCGCTGTTGCCAACTAGCCTGGCTAGCGCCACCACTTCTCAATGAGATGTGGTCTGGGAACCAAACGTTAATTTTCTCGTATTTGAAAAAAATGCCCAGATCCGTTTATTGGGTGCCACGGATGTCTATCAAATGCGTCTGTGCATAGCTCATCATCGTCTTGCTTTCCCCCCTGTTCTGTGATTGGTTCCCTATCTGAGGCAAAAATTAGGGCCGTAGTTTCCAGGCTGCCTTAGCAGCGTGAATCAAATCGCGCGCAAGGCAGCATGGGAACACCCAGGCTAGTTGCCAACATCACATTCATTAGAACTTCCATTGTCCAGGGCGCATCTGAACGCATAAGCGTTTACACTGCAAAACACATGCTGTTAGATGCATCTCAGACCACCTCGGCACCTGGCTTGAATGATCAGATCACGATATGCCTTGGCGATTGTTTACACTTGTATTTAGAACTGACCACTACCGTACTACCGTAATAATTAGCTGAGGTTTATACATGGATTTTGATCTACCCGGCTCTAGAGTTGTGCTAATTAGAATCAGCTGGAACTCGAGCTAGGTAGAACTGACTGTTTTCGTTTTTTTTGGTACCGACAGTACTCGGTGACCTCAGGAAACATAGATCTATGTGTAAAAAACCCCGGAATTCTCCTTTAAGTATGCAGCATAGATCTATGTATAAAACCCCTGGAATTCTCCTTTAAGTATGCAGCATAGATCTATGTGTAAAACCCCCGGAATTCTCCATTAAGTATGCAACATAGATCTACTGTATGTGTAAAACCCCCCGGAATTCTCCTTTAAGTATGCAGCATAGATCTATGTGTAAAAACCCCCGGAATTCTGGTATGCAAGTCAAGTCAAGTTTATTTATATAGCGCATTTCATACACAGAGGTCATTCAATGTGCTTTACATAAACAAAACCAAATAATAATAACAAATAAAATCATAGAAGGGCAATATAGTCAAAGAATATTCAAACGGTAAAGATCATAATAAAAAGAAAACATAAAACACAAGGTAAAATTGAAAAATAGAGAATGATTAAAAAGACAAAATAAAAGACACAAGGTAGAATCATTTTCAAGACAGATTCAGAAATTATAACTCAGTGCAGTTAGCAGAAAGCATCTGAGAACAGTTTGGTCTTAAGTCTAGATTTAAAACTGGCTACAGTTGGGGCCTTTTTAATGTCATCTGAAAGTTGGTTCCAGAGCTGAGCCGCATAGCAGCTAAAAGCTGCTTCACCATGTTTAGTTCTAACAGCAGGTTTTACTAACAGGTTTTTCTCCTGAGACCTGAGAGGTCTGGAGGGTGTGTACTGCTGAAGCATGTCTGAGAGGTATTTAGGTCCTGCTCCATTAAGTGATTTATAAACAAGCAGTAGTGCTTTAAAGTCAATTCTGTGACTTACTGGAAGCCAGTGCAGGGACTTAAGAATTGGAGTAATGTGGTCAGTTCTTTTAGTTTTTGTGAGAACCCTAGCTGCTGCATTTTGTATCACCTGAAGCTGTTTGATAGTCTTTTTAGGAAGGCCTGTGAAAAGTCCATTGCAGTAATCAACCCTGCTGGCGATAAATGCATGAATGATTTTTTCTAAATCATCTTTTGACATCAGCCCTCTAAGTTTGGCAATATTTTTGAGGTGGTAAAAATCTGATTTAGTTATCGCTTTCATGTGGCTGTTGAAATTTAGATCACTGTCAATTAATACACCAATATTTTTAACAGTATCCTTTGCTTTCAACCCTTTTGTGTCAAGGACAGTGGCAACCCTAAGTCTTTCCTCCTTTTTACCAAATATAATTACTTAAGTTTTTTCTTTGTTCAGCTGAAGAAAATTTTGAGACATCCAGGTGTTGATTTGTTCTATACACTGACACAGAGATTCAAGGGGACCATAGTCGTTTGGTGACAGAGCTAAGTAAATGTGTGTGTCATCTGCATAGCTATGATATGAAATCAAATTATTTTGGATGATTTGTCCAAGTGGGAGCATATAGAGGTTGAATAATAGTGGCCCCAAGATCGACCCCTGGGGAACACCACAAGTCTAGTCTGACCAGTCAAGTCTGGTGTTGAGGTAAAAGTTTCCAATGGCAACAAAGAAACTCCTTTCTTGTAGATATGATTTCAGCCAGTTGATAACTATGCCTGTAAATCCAACCCAGTGTTCTAGTCTGGGTAATAAAATATTGTGATCAACAGTGTCAAATGCTGCACTAGGACCTTAGGGCACTAGGACTGATGTTTTACCCGAATCTGTATTGAGGCGTATGTCATTGAAAACCTTGATGAGAGCTGTTTCAGTGCTGTGATTTGCCCGAAAACCTGACTGAAAGTAATCAAAATACCCATTTGATGTTAGGAAGGTGGTTAGTTGATTAAAGACTACTTTTTCAATAATTTTGCCAATAAAAGGTAGATTGGATATGGGCCTGTAATTGTTTAGCATGGAGGCATCCAGGTTATTCTTCTTGAGAAGTGGCTTTACCATGCGAAGGACATCTGCTGCTATAAGGTGAAAAACAGTTTTAAAGAAATTGGTTGGCAGAATGTCTAAGCCACATGTGGAAGAGCTGAGCTTCTGTACCGTTTTTTCAAGTGTGTCGTGGTCTATCAAGCTGAACTCTGACATCAAGTTAAGTTTCCCTCTATTTGTAGCTGGAAGTTCCAGATGTTGAATTGGTAATTGAGTAGATATGTTAAGTCTGATTTTGTCAATTTTACCTTTGAAAAAAGATGAGAACTCATTGCATTTATTAGTTGAGAGAAGTTAACTTATTTGTTAGATTTTTTAACTTATCAACAGTTGAAAATAGAACACGAGTGTTATTTGAACTTCTACTGATGATGTTAGAAAAGAAAGACTGTCTTGCTTTGCATATTTCAGAGTTATATGTGCGGAGCATCTCTTTATGGATTTCATAGTGGATCAGAAGGTTGTATCCCTTCTCTTTGCCAATGTGGCCATGCAACTCCTTGCATGGCCATTGCCAAAGAGAAGGGAGATGATGGACATCAGACATGTGGTCAGCCTTGATGGAGTGTGGCGTGCACATTACCACACGGGAGCGACTCAAGTCTCCAGCCGACGCCCTCAGGAACACAATGAGTTACTGGCCAGAGGTCACCTCAGGAACACAATGAGTTACTGGCCAGAGGTCACCTCAGGAACACAATGAGTTACTGGCCAGAGGTCACCTCAGGAACACAATGAGTTACTGGCCAGAGGTCACCTCAGGAACACAATGAGTTACTGGCCAGAGGTCACCTCAGGAACACAATGAGTTACTGGCCAGAGGTCACCTCAGGAACACAATGAGTTACTGGCCAGAGGTCACCTCAGGGACACAATGAGTTACTGGCCAGAGGTCACCTCAGGAACACAATGAGTTACTGGCCAGAGGTCACCTCAGGGACACAATGAGTTACTGGCCAGAGGTCACCTCAGGGACACTGTCCCCTCTCAGAGTTGTGCTCGAGGGATTTGTGTGATAATGAACATGTATCAGCCCGGATCACGCACACGCCTGCCTATTCAAAACACACTGACATGTATCAGCCCGGATCACGCACACGCCTGCCTATTCAAAACACACTGACATGTATCAGCCAGGATCACGCACACGCCTGCCTATTCAAAACACACTGACATGTATCAGCCCGGATCACGCACACGCCTGCCTATTCAAAACACACTGACATGTATCAGCCCGGATCACGCACACGCCTGCCTATTCAAAACACACTGACATGTATCAGCCCGGATCACGCACACGCCTGCCTATTCAAAACACACTGACATGTATCAGCCAGGATCACGCACACGCCTGCCTATTCAAAACACACTGACATGTATCAGCCAGGATCACGCACACGCCTGCCTATTCAAAACACACTGACATGTATCAGCCCGGATCACGCACACGCCTGCCTATTCAAAACACACTGACATGTATCAGCCCGGATCACGCACACGCCTGCCTATTCAAAACACACTGACATGTATCAGCCCGGATCACGCACACGCCTGCCTATTCAAAACACACTGACATGTATCAGCCAGGATCACGCACACGCCTGCCTATTCAAAACACACTGACATGTATCAGCCCGGATCACGCACACGCCTGCCTATTCAAAACACACTGACATGTATCAGCCAGGATCACGCACACGCCTGCCTATTCAAAACACACTGACATGTATCAGCCAGGATCACGCACACGCCTGCCTATTCAAAACACACTGACATGTATCAGCCCGGATCACGCACACGCCTGCCTATTCAAAACACACTGACATGTATCAGCCCGGATCACGCACACGCCTGCCTATTCAAAACACACTGACATGTATCAGCCCGGATCACGCACACGCCTGCCTATTCAAAACACACTGACATGTATCAGCCCGGATCACGCACACGCCTGCCTATTCAAAACACACTGACATGTATCAGCCCGGATCACGCACACGCCTGCCTATTCAAAACACACTGACATGTATCAGCCCGGATCACGCACACGCCTGCCTATTCAAAACACACTGACATGTATCAGCCCGGATCACGCACACGCCTGCCTATTCAAAACACACTGACATGTATCAGCCCGGATCACGCACACGCCTGCCTATTCAAAACACACTGACATGTATCAGCCCGGATCACGCACACGCCTGCCTATTCAAAACACACTGACATGTATCAGCCCGGATCACGCACACGCCTGCCTATTCAAAACACACTGACATGTATCAGCCCGGATCACGCACACGCCTGCCTATTCAAAACACACTGACATGTATCAGCCCGGATCACGCACACGCCTGCCTATTCAAAACACACTGACATGTATCAGCCCGGATCACGCACACGCCTGCCTATTCAAAACACACTGACATGTATCAGCCCGGATCACGCACACGCCTGCCTATTCAAAACACACTGACATGTATCAGCCAGGATCACTCACACGCCTGCCTATTCAAAACACACTGACATGTATCAGCCAGGATCACGCACACGCCTGCCTATTCAAAACACACTGACATGTATCAGCCCGGATCACGCACACGCCTGCCTATTCAAAACACACTGACATGTATCAGCCAGGATCACGCACACGCCTGCCTATTCAAAACACACTGACATGTATCAGCCAGGATCACGCACACGCCTGCCTATTCAAAACACACTGACATGTATCAGCCAGGATCACGCACACGCCTGCCTATTCAAAACACACTGACATGTATCAGCCAGGATCACGCACACGCCTGCCTATTCAAAACACACTGACATGTATCAGCCCGGATCACGCACACGCCTGCCTATTCAAAACACACTGACATGTATCAGCCCGGATCACGCACACGCCTGCCTATTCAAAACACACTGACATGTATCAGCCCGGATCACGCACACGCCTGCCTATTCAAAACACACTGACATGTATCAGCCCGGATCACGCACACGCCTGCCTATTCAAAACACACTGACATGTATCAGCCCGGATCACGCACACGCCTGCCTATTCAAAACACACTGACATGTATCAGCCCGGATCACGCACACGCCTGCCTATTCAAAACACACTGACATGTATCAGCCCGGATCACGCACACGCCTGCCTATTCAAAACACACTGACATGTATCAGCCCGGATCACGCACACGCCTGCCTATTCAAAACACACTGACATGTATCAGCCCGGATCACGCACACGCCTGCCTATTCAAAACACACTGACATGTATCAGCCCGGATCACGCACAGGCCTGCCTATTCAAAACACACTGACATGTATCAGCCCGGATCACGCACACGCCTGCCTATTCAAAACACACTGACATGTATCAGCCCGGATCACGCACACGCCTGCCTATTCAAAACACACTGACATGTATCAGCCCGGATCACGCACACGCCTGCCTATTCAAAACACACTGACATGTATCAGCCAGGATCACGCACACGCCTGCCTATTCAAAACACACTGACATGTATCAGCCAGGATCACGCACACGCCTGCCTATTCAAAACACACTGACATGTATCAGCCCGGATCACGCACACGCCTGCCTATTCAAACCCACTGCTCTTGCACACTTGTATCAGCCCTTATTTACCTGCCGGACGAGAGCGAAATTACACTGACATGGGGGATGAAGACTTTTTGATTCGACAAAAAACCCCACCATGCATTACATGCATTACAAGGGCTGGACAATGTGTCCTGTTGCCGGGAAGGTGAGGCAGAGAGCATGTGTCCTGTTGCCGGGAAGGTGAGGCAGAGAGCATGTGTCCTGTTGCCGGGAAGGTGAGGCAGAGAGCATGTGTCCTGTTGCCGGGAAGGTGAGGCAGAGAGCATGTGTCCTGTTGCCGGGAAGGTGAGGCAGAGAGCATGGGGAGCAGCACATGCACGGACACAGAAAAACAAGATAATTCCGCATCACAGGAGACGTCATCAGGACAGAACGAGTTTATTACCGCAGACACCCGTCACTTGTGTGACCGAGGTCAGCTGTGGAATGCGGTTGCTTAGCTGGTTGCCTGAATTCATAAAGACATTAGAGCTACTCCCTAAGCTTCTCCCCCACCATGAACAAACACAGATAAGCACGCTCATACATGCGCACACACACACACACCCACAGACACAAGCATGCACGCACACATGCACACACCGCACGTGCACCCATACAGACCCGCGCGCGCGCACGCACACACACACACACACACACACACACACACACACACACACACACACACACACACGCACACACACACACATACACGCACACGCACACGCACAAACGCACACATGCACACACACGCACACACACACACACACGCACACACGCACACATGCACACACACGCACACACACGCACACGTGTGTGACTCATCCCAAAGACCTTTGCGCTGACCAGACCTGTAGATTTCAGATGAATCACGAGTTTGGACTTGTGTGCCTGTTCCATTAACATGCTTTAGTCATACTGCTTTGTGCTGCTCAGTGCTGCTACCCCTCTGCTCTTGCCCTCAGTGCTGCTACACCTCTGCTCTTGCCCTCAGTGCTGAGCTACACCTCTGCTTTGGTCATGTTGCTGCTGCATGCTACTCAGTGCTGAGCTACACCCCTGCTTTGGTCATGTTGCTGCTGCATGCTACTCAGTGCTGAGCTACACCCCTGCTTTGGTCATGTTGCTGCTGCATGCTACTCAGTGCTGAGCTACACCCCTGCTTTGGTCATGTTGCTGCTGCATGCTACTCAGTGCTGAGCTACACCTCTGCAAACGCACTGCAGGGGGTCCCTGTGATGACTGGCACTGCCTTCCAACACTCCCTACATCTATCAGAACCCAACAACAACAGTGCTGAAATAAACAACATGGCCTCGGCAGACATGTAAACAAGATTAAGCAGGAGTGAAATCTACAAAGGATTCATTTTTTTAATTTACTATGAACTGCAAAGAACTACTACAACATCAAAACACTACAGATACTGTACCATTGCACTATGATGTCTGTGAGGTGACAGCAGAGCTCAAACAGATTGTGATATAATACTGTAATATACTCTGTGACACTGAGACATGCTGTAATAGACTAACCCAATGTGCTGCGTGACAGTGTGGGGCACTAGTCTATCTGAAGCCCTGGCAGTGAGGGCGAAGAGACAAGCCATTAGCCCAGCAGGGGGTGAGCCCACATGACATGAGCCTCTTGCAGGTGTGCAGCGCAGTTTCTCTCTCCTCTCCCCCTCTCTATCCCTCTCTCCTCTCCCCCTCTCTAGAAGCTACCCTCCCTCTCCTCTCTATCCCTCTCCTCTCTATCCCTCTCTCCTCTCCCCCTCTCTATCCCTCTCTCCTCTCTATCCCTCTCTCCTCTCCTCTCTCTCCTTCCTCTCTATTCCTCTCTCTCTCCTTTCCCCCTCTCCTCTCTTTCTTCTCTCTATCCCTCTCTCCTCTCCTCTCCCCCTCTCCTCTCTATCCCTCTCTCCTCTCCTCCACTGTGGGCTCCTCATCTCTTTGTGATTATAGAGACGACGCTGGGCTGGGAGATGAGCAGGGACCCAATTATACAGCACTGGGACTCATCTCTAGAGTTCTCGGATGGGGGGGGGGCAATTATACTGGATAAGGGCAGCACTGGGACTCATCTCTAGAGCTCTAGGATGGGGGGGGGGGCAATTATACTTGATAGGGGGAGCACTGGGACTCATCTCTAGAGTTCTCGGATGGGGGGGGGGCAATTATACTGGATAAGGGCAGCACTGGGACTCATCTCTAGAGCTCTAGGATGGGGGGGCAATTATACTTGATAAGGGCAGCACTGGAAATCATCTCTAGAGATCTAGGATGGGGGGGGGGGGCAATTATACTTGATAATGGCAGCACTGGGACTCATCTCTAGAGCTCTAGGATGGGGGGGCAATTATATTGGATAAGGGCAGCACTGGGACTCTAGAGCTCTCGGATGGGGGGGGGGGGCAATTATACTGGATAAGGGCAGCACTGGGACTCATCTCTAGAGCTCTAAGATGGGGGGGGGGGGGGGGGGCAATTATACTGGATAAGGGCAGCACTGGGAATCATCTAGAGCTCTAAGATGGGGGGGGGGCAATTATACTGGATAAGGGCAGCACTGGGACTCATTTCTAGAGCTCTAGGATGGGGGGGCAATTATACTGGATAAGGGCAGCACTGGGACTCATCTCTAGAGCTCTAGGATGGGGGGGCAATTATACTTGATAAGGGCAGCACTGGGACTCATCTCTAGAGCTCTTAGATGGGGGGGGGGCAATTATACTGGATAAGGGCAGCACTGGGACTCATCTCTAGAGCTCTAGGATGGGGGGGAATGTTTCAAGAGTTATTATGGCCAGTGTTCAGACCAGGTTTAGAGTGATGGAAGCACGAAGCAAGAGTTCTCTTCGGAATTCTTACTTGGTGTTACACTGCAGTTAATGACGCATACACGCAATGCAATGCACTAACCTGCAGCATTCCTCCCTCTACTACTGGCATGTTGAGCAAAACGAGAGAGGAGCTGTCTGGAGCACACACACACACACACACACACACACACACACTCATTCACCACCACACAGCGAAAGAGCAGTCTTAGCTTTTCATCTGCTCCTGACATGTCTTGTGGTGTAAAATAAATAGTAAGTAAGTAAGAAAAGTAAGTAAGAGAGTAAATGGCTTTTAGAAACGAATGAGGGGCTTTGTAAACACGAACAATTATCACGATCAGGGATACTATTTATGTTTCAAAAAGCAAAAATGTTGATCTAAGACTGCAATCTAAAATGTGCCTGGTTTATTAAGGTGACCCAAAAACAAACCAAAACCAAACCAAGACCAAAACCAAACCAAGACCAAAACCAAACCAAAAACAAGCCTCAGTTGACAAAGGGGAGAAAAACAAGTGTGTCCATCTGGGCTGTAATACGGATAACACCCAGAACAACACCTGACCACACACTCTCCGCCACAGCGCCCGCCTGCACATAATGACCCTCGGAGACACCGCCGAGCCTCGGGGCAGTGGGGGACCCGCTGGGGAACGCAGCCCATCCCATAATAAACAGGTGATAGCAGCGGCAGAGTGTGGCGACAGGCTTGGAGCCAGTTGGAGGGCTCAGCACAGAGTCGTGATGTCCGACTCATTACCGTCTCCACGGCGCGGTGACTCACGGCAGGCCGCCTCCCCGGCCGCTCCCCGATAACCGCGCCGTGGGCAGGACAAAGACAGGACAAGACTGGGCAATTTGATGCTCTCTTGTCAGAGATAAAAAAACAGCAGGTCAAGGAGACATAATGGCTCATTAGCAGATGCCTTTATTCAGGCCAGCGTGTTAATGAAAACAGACCGTGAAAACACATGATTTTAGAATATTCATATAATCGTATAATCATATAATCTTGTCAGCTTGGTAATAAATTGCTGTGAAATTTCACAGACACTGTGAAGGCTACAGCGTGAATGTCCATCTCACCTGCCCATAAAACCTTGTCCACACTCTAGGCCTGCAACATCACTGCCTGTATTCAGTGTTACAGAAGGAGTTTTATTTTGATTTGTATTTCTAAACAAAGCAAAGCTGTGGGCTTATCACAGGTTGACCAGATGACCGCAAGACAGAGTGTATACTACCCAAGGTTTGCAGGGTTATTAATAGTACTCAAAAGAGCATCTTCATCATACCCATCCTCCTCCTCTAATGGCTTTATCTAGCGGCCGTTCCCTCTCATCCCCACTCAACCAGCCGCTTGCCCAGCATCCTCCACAGCTAATCTGGGGCTCTCCTGGCATGGTGTGGCACTGAGCGCTGAAACCAGGCGTCAGTGTGTGTGTGTGTGTGTGTGAGTGTGAGTGTGAGTGTGTGTGTGTGTGTGAGTGTGAGTGTGTGTGTGTGTGTGTGTGTGTGTGTGTGAGTGTGAGTGTGAGTGTGAGTGCGAGTGCGTGTGTGAGTGTGAGTGTGAGTGTGCGTGAGTGTGTTTGTGTGTGTGAGTGTGCGTGAGTGTGTGTGCGGCTGTGTGTGTGTGTGTGTGTGCGTGTGTGTGTGTGTGTGTGTGGCGAGAGTGGGCATAGTTCCTGAGCGCCACAGCAGGGGGTGGAGTGGTGTTGGGGTTGGTGTGTGTGTGTGTGTGTGGGGGGGGGGGCACACAAGGTTCTTGTGCTCTGTAAACACAAGTCAATGATCTCCTGTGGCGCTGGGGGGGGGGGGCTGATGGAGCAGGAGGGGGGCACAGCAGACAGGTAGGGAGCCGATACGGGCAGTCCTTACTACCACAACTCAGACATAATTAAAGAGCCTCAGAGTTACCTAACAGCCTCAGGAGAGAGAGGGGGGGGGAGGGAGGAGAGAGAGGGGGATAGAGAGAGAGGAGAGAGAAAGAGGTAAGAGAGAAATGAGAGAGAGAGGGAGAGAGGAAAGAGGAGAGAGAGAGTAAGGAGAGGAAAGAGAGAAATGAGAGAGAGAGGGAGAGAGGAAAGAGAGAGGAGGGAGAGGGGGGCTGATGGGTAAACAGACACTCTGGCAGAGGTAGCTTTTGGCGGAGGCATCAGCTCAGCTGAGAGGCGACACGACACGACCACAGAAGAGGGGGGGGGGTGTCCTACGTGACTCTCAATTGTTTCTCAAAATGATTCTGCCTGGTTTCTGAGCAGCCTGAGGAAAAAGACCTTTCAAGCGGAATCTAATTGAACTCAGATAGGAGGGATGGTGAGGGATGTGTTTAATAAGGTTCAACAAGAAACTAATGCAGAATTAAAAGCAGAAGAAAGATGTTACCAACTGCAAATGCATCATTTTGGATCAGATCCAGGGTGGATTTCAGTCAGATGCGAGGGGCTACGGGGGCCAACACGGTTCAGATACGGGGCAACTTCGGTTCAGATACGGGGCAACTTCGGTTCAGATACGGGGCAACTTCGGTTCAGATACGGGGCAACTTCGGTTCAGATACGGGGCAACTTCGGTTCAGATACGGGGCAACTTCGGTTCAGATCTGGGATAGAATTTAGGCGCACCTGGTTCAGGGTCAGGGACTAGTCAGGTACAGGTAGGTCCGGACATGCAGTCCAGACATGGCTATTACTCAACCACCATTCTGTGTGTTTGAACACTCATGTGTCTCGCATTTAAGCGACGCATTCCTTCTCTCTCAGTGGGGAAGAAAAACACACACTATAAACAGCGCCAAATGGTCCACTGATTAGAGCTGCTATATTCACTGCTCCACCTTGGCTGTGTATATTGACTCACCAGCTGTCATGGGATTTAAAAAGAAAGACAGATAGGCACATACATACAAGTAAATAAATAAGTAAATAAATATTTAAAAAATAAATTGAAGCAGGAAGCAGTGAGTCATGACAGTACTCCTACCTTCCTCCAGACATGATTGAATGCCATTGAAAAACTCAATGCCAAACAATCAGCTTCCAACAGACTTTCATGTGTTCTTTACAAAGCACAGCTACGTGCTACAGTTTTAAACGAGGAATCCAATCTGAGAGAGCTAAACATTGCCTCAAGGTCATGTCGCTCTTAACAGGGACTAGTTTTGTTTTAAAAACCTGTCTCCCGGGAGAACGGTGTGGGCAGACCAGAAAATGCCTTTGCTTGAAAATGAGAATTCTGTTATTTTTGTGCTATTCATGCCACATACATAAACATAGCAACTTTCTTTCAGCATAGATGTTTGATAGCCTAGATGTTTAGGTGAAAAGAGATCTCATCTCAAAAACTGAATTAATTACCGACAAGTCCATGGGCATGTCCATTTGTCTCAGTGGTCAGAAGGACACAATGATTAGTTTATAAATACTACCACAACAAACCAGTATGGCTCCTGTGGCTTTGACAGCGCTGAATGAACACAGGGAATGGGCCTGCGGCGAAATAGCAGCCTATCAGAGCCTAGTGAACAACAAACACCCGATAAGCACGTCCTCATCAGACTGATATAGGCAGCCTATGATGTATTGCCTGCGTGTATTAAGAACGGAGGGAGAATGTAGTGCGTATGAAAGGTAGGCCTAAACAAAGTCCACTGTAAACGGCTAACTTTATTAGTTTAGAATTAATATGGTGTAGGGTTCATCAAACAAGTATAAATACCGTGGTGAGTACCTTGCATTGTACTGCAAATCAAATCAACTGATAGTTTCGATGCAAACATGTACTGTATTTCATAAGTGGTAAATGACGATACCGTTTTGGAAACGAGGATGGCCAAGACATTCGAGGCTTTTTGAGTCCGGGTCGGAGCTTTTCAATGGTCCTGTTGCGGCTCAGGTAGCGTTCGGTGTCTGAGTGATACCGCTGCTTTATTCGGATGTGAGTCCGGGGCTGTCGCCACAAGTGTTTCGGCGGTTTCGCGAGACCAGCCGTCTCTCGGCTCAAAGCGGTACAATCCATTTCAGATACTGTTCAGCTCTCCCTTTGCAAAGAAATGTATTCGCTGTCCTTGACAGATGACTTTATTCTGTTAACGCGGTAGTTTCCTTCGACGAAAATTGTTATTTGTTGCCGCTTTGAAAGTTTTATCTCCGCGCTCGGACAGTTCTGAAAAAAGGATGCTGAGCTGTCCACAGGGTGCAGTGCTGAAACGCGATAGAGCCTTCGGAACCACTAAAGTTGTGAGAAACAACTGTCAATCTATCATGTCCATATATATCAAAATGGTGCTATGAAAAAAAACGGAGCGTCCAAACAAGCTGTCCAGTGTTAAGTCAGAATCTCCTCCATGATCCACCAGCGAGCATTTCCATCTCAAACAATCACTTGCATGTCGGTGTAAAGACACAGCAAAAAAATAATCTATCCACCATTATTTTGTCGAGGGAAAGGATACTCTGGGATGATAAAAACACGTTAGTGTCCGGAGTATAACAGGACAGAAATAAATTGGAGCTTGCATGAGTGCGGAGCGCAGAGAGTGAGTGCGCTCGCCGGCGGGAAGCGGTGGGTAGGCTAGACCAGGAAACCTGGCCGCGCTGTTCGGGAAAGCCACCAGCGGGCCAACTACAACATGTACACGAAATGACGTGAATGTGTGAATCTTATTACATCATCCATCCAGAGTCTACCCATCAGAATATGATCCGTTTTGTTTTATTGCTTTAATATCCATGGCCAACTAATATAAAAATGTAGTCTCTTTTTATTTGTATAAATAGGTAACTGTTATCATTTCATTGCAGCATCACTAAAGGATATACAGTATACTACACAGGAATATACTACACATTTGCTTGTAACAAACAACCACTACGTGTTTTAAAACATTTAGAAAAAAAGATTTACATTCAGACATCTTATTTTCATAACTTCTTAGGTCAGCAACCTCAACATCTGGATGGATGGCCTGGATTCAGATGTGATATGGATCCATCTGATTTGTGACAGACCTCGGATGGATGGATGGCCTGGATTCAGATGTGATATGGATCCATCTGATTTGGGACAGACCTCGGACGAATCCGGCCCACAGTCGTCTGTTGTCTGAGTGGAAACCACAACTCACCGCCTTGCCGACCTTTCAGCCGACATCCCATCAACATTCATGTGAGTGAGAAGGGATCCAGGGCCATTAGCGCGCTCCATTGTGTGTGTGTGTGTGTGTGTGTGTGTGTGTGTGTGTGTGTGTGAATATTATTGTAATTCAAAACCGCAGCCTAATGGCAGATGGTGGCACTTCCACGAAAAGACGAGGAATAGACCTCACCTGACCTCACCTGACCTCCGGGCACAAACGACCTGCCCGCAGCGGTCCCCCGATAAAGGAGTTACCTTCCCAGAAAGACAGTTAGTCACTGAAGAATGCTACCACACACACACACACACACACACACACACACACACGCACGCACACACACACACACATTCACACACACACATGAAGGCCCTGGACTATGGTATAGGAATCACATATGAAGGCCATGGACCATGCTATAGGAATCACATATGAAGGCACTGGACAGGGCTATAGCAACCAAACCAAACACACACACACACTCTCTCTCTACATCAAGTGTCAAGTTGAGACACAACAGAGACAGCAGACAGTAAAGATGTCTGATCCCTCTTGTCAATTCACACAGAGGACACACTAAATCAGCTGTTCACCTGCTCACAAAGACGCAGAAGTAATGACGGCGTTGTGATCATCAAGCTCTCTGGATATGATCATCAAGCTCTCTGGATATGATCATCATGGCTCTCTGGATATGATCATCAAGCTCTCTGGATATGATCATCATGGCTCTCTGGATATGATCATCAAGCTCTCTGGATATGATCATCAAGCTCTCTGGATATGATCATCATGGCTCTCTGGATATGATCATCATGGCTCTCTGGATATGATCATCAAGCTCTCTGGATATGATCATCAAGCTCTCTGGATATGATCATCATGGCTCTCTGGATATGATCATCATGGCTCTCTGAGAACAACTTCTGTACCATGATGGTCTATGACTTTTCCGGGGAATGGTCCAAAAATTGTAACACGCTCGTAAAAAGGGTTTTGTGAACTACGTAGGTGTACAATGTTGGCCCATGTCAGTGTGTCTAGGATGGTGTGTATGTGTGTGTGTGGGTGCGTGTGTGTGCATAACTGACCCTGGCTGGCTCGTGTCTGGGATGGTGTGTGTGTGTGTGTGTGTGTGTGTGTGCATAACTGACCCTAGCTGGCTCGTGTCTGGGATGGTGTGTGTGTGTGTGTGTGTGTGTGTGCATAACTGACCCTAGCTGGCTCGTGTCTGGGATGGTGTGTGTGTGTGCATAACTGACCCTAGCTGGCTCGTGTCTGGGATGGTGTGTGTGTGTGCATAACTGACCCTAGCTGGCTCGTGTCTGGGATGGTGTCCAGGCCCTGGTTGTCCATGACGAGGGCGGCCTTGTAGATGGCCTCCAGGTGCGGCAGGTGCACCCTGCGGGCCTCCATGGCGGAGTGACGGCGGCTGAGTGGCGGCAGGTGGACGGGGCCAGAGAACCTGCGGCGCACGGCGTAGCTGCGGTCCCACCCCCCCGTCCCCAGGGACTCACGCCGTTTCTGCAGGGAGCACAGCCACAGGCTGGGTCAGGCACACACTCATGTCACACACACACACACATATCACACACACACACTCATGTCACACACACACACTCATATCACACACACACACTCATGTCACACACACACACTCATGTCACACACACACACTCATGTCACACACACACACACACACACACACACACACACACACACACTCATATCAAACACACACACACTCATATCACACACACACACACTCATGTCACACACACACACACACTCATACAACACCACACACCCTCAAGTCCTGCAAATATAGCAAATTGAATGTCTGAAATGCACAAGACAGTAAGAGTACCCCTCTGCTACCGCTATTAGTCCCTGTGGTCTTTTTCTCATTTTCTGACATTAAATACTTAAAGTGCTGCTCTGATGAAATTTATTTTTTTCACAAATGAAGTTTGATTGCATGGAGAAAATAGAACACTGAGTCACTGGCAAACTGGGATAGGATGTGTGTAAGGGGATTTTCTGGCTTTAATTACCCATGGCAGAATAGCAAAGGAGAAAATTAATACAAAGAAAACAAACCAACGGGAGATCATAAAGGACCAGAACATAAAACAAAAAAAATTGTGACAAATTTGGTGTACAAGAAAGGAAAAGCACAGTAGGTTCCAGTTTTCAGTGATTATCCCGCCTGATTGGGTTTCAGCTCAGTCCTCTCTAGGATGGCCATAATCATCTTAATCATCCTATCATGAGGACATAGCTTTATCTGAATCTGAGGAAAAATCCAACCTCAGCAAATTTATTCTGAGAAAAAAGAAAATCTCATGAATATTTTTTTTAAACAAAAACACGTTGCTCACAATTATTGAAAAATTATTGAAAGAGTGTCTGTGAACTTTCAGAAGTAGTTCATGACTTTCTTTTGCATTAAATCCCCTAGTCATTTTTCAACATTGGAAAGACAAGAGAATACACTAAATTTAAATAAAAAGAATGTGTCTTGGCATTTGTGAGTCAGGGAATGGCTGTACAAATGAGGTACTTTGTTGAAAATGCCTATATTTACAGCTAAAACAATGATTAAAATGTTTTAATCAACTGTAAATGTGACAAACATGCTTGGAAAAAGACCCATGGTTATCTTGCCCCCACGCACTGTATGGAGGATGGTAAGATAGGCAAAAAAACCCATAAGAACCACTGTTGGAGAGTTACAGAAAAATGTATCATCTTGGGGTCACCACGTCCCCCCCAAAAATCTTCAAAATTGACCTCACTGCTAATAGATTATTTAGAGGGCATGCCAGGTAAAAAGCCTGTCCAGTCATTTAATTACAGATGTAAACAGATGGAGTTACTGAATGGTACAGTGACTTTGTCTGGAAGTGTGGTCTATTGTCAGATGAAATGAAAATTGCGCTCTTTGGCAAGAAAAACACACTTTAGGTGTGTTTGGCATACATAGAAGAATGTCTATACTGAAAAGAACCCCATGCCTAATGAGAATTATGGTGGAAGGGCTGTGATATTGTGTTGCTGTTTTTTATTCCCAAAGGCTTTGGGAACCTAATTAAGGTGCATGGTATCATGAACCCCAAGAAAATCCTGAACATTTTCAAAGGAAATCTGTCAATCTCCATGATTGGATGATTCATCAGGTTTACTAAAAAATAAAATCAAGCTTCAGCCATTGCCATCTCAGTCCCCTGATCTAAACTTCAGTGTTTCCCATACATTGACTTATTTGTGGCGGCCCACCACAATATCAACATTGACCACCACACAATGATTTTCCTGGTTGTACTAAATTGTGCTTAAATCTGGTTAGAATCATAACCGCGCTGCATTAATTTGTTAAAAACTGTTGCATTACAGTTAATTCTGCAAACCTACCACCACAAATAGAATTCAATTCTGTGGGAAACACTGAACTTCATAGAAAAACAGTGGGGTGAATCAAAGAGTAGAATGCACAAATGTGGACCTAGGAATCTGGGGGAATTTTCTAAAGATGAATGGTATTGCCTTGCATGTATTCTTCAACTTTATGGGGTGTCATAGGAGAATATCACAAGCCGTTTTATTGGCAAAGGGCTTAGGAAGGTATTACAAGCAGGGGTGCCAATAATTGTGAGTGACGTGTTTTTGTTAAAAATATTTATTTCTTTATGAGATTTTCCTTTTTCTCAAAATAAAATTGCTTCCCTTCAAGGTTGGATATCTCCTCATTGTTTTTCATTGTGAAATTACAATGAATCACCAACAGAGTATTTGTTATACCTGATTTTAGTCAACTTTAGCAGAGGTGCCAATAATTCTGGAGGGTACTGTAACCAACGTTGGATCCAAAACATAAACCACTTTTCAAATAGCTTTGCAATGTTTTGGCCTGGACAGGACTGTGAGTGTCACTGTCTCTAGGATTCTGTGGACAAATCTTGCACTCAGTGAGAGAAGGAGAAGACCATGAAATAGTGTTTCAGTTTTCACAGAAACAAAACAGAAGCTCAGCGCTCTCTGCCACCTCCGCGCCACCTCCGCGCCACCACGTGGGTCCCTACTGGCACACTGGCACACTGGCAGGAGCTACAGTAGGACCCAGGAGAGCGGCTCCATTCGGAACGGATCAGTGCCAACTCTGGGCCGAGCCCAAGCCAGCGTCAGCTGCTCCCCAGACCCAGCCAAGGCCCGGCTCTGAGGGAGGCGTGGGTCTGACCGAGTTCCCATCTGCTGTGCGGTGAAACCAATAATGCCCTCTGACCACGGTGTGCAGAAACACAAGACACACTTCAGCTTCCTGATACGTTTTCTCTCTCACTGACAGACTGAAGTGGGACGGCAAACACGACAAAAATGAGCTGACTGAAAAGAGAATTTTTGTTGTCTAAAACTTTTTACAACAATATAGCAGAGGGCATGACAGAGACCCCTCTTTCTGTTTCTGTTTTTTTTTTTATCCTTTATTTAACCAGGGTAGTCACCTTGAGACAATAGCCTCTTTTCCAAGTGAGCACTGGCCAAGAAAGGCAGCAATTAACTAAAAAAGACATCACATACAAAACTAAAATACTCAATGTACAACACAAGACATCACATACAAAACTAAAACACACAACACATAAACACCATACATGCAACAAAACAGGTAACATATATGGGTTAAAAACACAATCTGAACACATTCACATTGATAATTTAATGTCTATGACACATTTTTTTAAATCAGAAAGTGTGATGAACATACTAAGTTTCAACTCTTTCTGAAATGCATTCCAGGTTGAAGGGGCATTATAACTAAATGCTGTTTTTCCAAATTCAGATCGAACAGTAGGCACATGGAGTAGAATGCTACTGTTAGACCCAAGGTTATACCTGTTGTTACAGTAGCAGCAAGGGAAAAAACTGATAAATAAGATGGTAGCAATCCAATAACTGCTTTATAAATGAAAATACTAAACTACATTAAATTAAATAAACACACTAACCAATGTGGACGCATAGAATGCAAGGAAATATCAAAAACATTCATAGTCTAAATGCTAAACCCAGTCCTCAGTGGAGTGACTGGGAATCACACCTTCACTATAACACGTTCCATTCCTGTACAAAATAATTAAATTTATGCACAGTGAACACACTTCCTGTTCACACTATGTCAGGCACTTTCTCACACTGTTTCGGCAGCTTTGTTTCTATTCAAGAGGACCGCTAGTGTAGAGTTCAAGTCCTGGTTTCAAGATGAGGGCTCGTAAAGAGCGGCAGTGACGCGAGTTAAAGACGTGTTAGAGAGCTCTACTCCAGGTCCTCGCGCTTTTACACACATAAGACTCCCGCTATTGGAGATAAGACGGTGTATTGGTGTGCGCCGGTATGACGCAGTGACCACACAGCAGCGCAGCGGGTTTTATGTGGATCCAGGCTCTGGAGATAAGGTCAAGGAGAACATGGAAAGGGGGCAGCATCGGGGCTGGTCAATACTTTACCTCCATGGTCAGTTAAGGCCCTGATGCAAGGGGAGGCTTCCTGGGTTTAGCGGCGAGTTTCTCCCACAAGCTTGCAGTCACACAGCTGAAACAGCAAAGGAAAAGCATTGCATGCTTAATCATTCCATTGTCACAATCCCTGCCTACTATGCCTGTAATCATCAGGTTTATTAAGTTTGATAAATAGATAAGGAACCTGCAGAAGTGAAGTCATCTAGACATAGACACCATCACCTGACTAAATGTCGGCAGACCGAATATTATGTTATAGCGTGCTCCAAAACCACATTAATCAAACCGCCCCATTGGGTTAGAGTTGCAAAACTCAAAGACACAGCTCATTGAGGTAATCAATGTAAGTGCGTCATTTCAGTGGAACTTATCATTTAGTTTTTTTTTATCTTGGGGGATTATCACTGCCGTGTGAAGTTTCACATACCATATTCTCTCAAATATTAACCATTGTCCACCTTGAGCCACTGTTTTATTACAGTCCCTGGTTAACATTTAAAGGGTTTTTTTTGCATTAAGAGTCATTATAGGCTTATAGGATCTATGCATGATGACACTGCTAAGGAGAAGATATGAAACTATACCAACTGAAAGGCTAGAAGGAGTCAAACAGAGACACAGAAAGAGAGAGAAAGAGGGAGAGTGAGAGAGAGAGAGAGAGAGAGAGAGAGAGAGAGAGAGAGAGAGAGAGAGAGAGAGAAGACAGTGGCAGAGACTTCAACTTCTGATGATAAAACACCCCCAGGGAATGAATAGTGGCCTTGCGTATTTGATATGATGAGAGGAGAGGAGAAGTCATCAGGAAGGAAACATTTTGCAACATAATTTGATCTCATACCAAAAATCCTCTCAGTTACTGTGACTAATCATCCTTTCTAATCCTAACTCATCCTTTATGCCCAGTGTTTCCCATACATTGAGTTATTTGTGGCGGCCCACCACAATATCAACATTGACCATCACACAATGATTTTCCAGGTTGTACTAAATTGTGCTCAAATCTGGTTAGCATCATAACCACGCTGCGCTAATTTGATAAAAACTGTTGCATTCAAGTTAATTCTGCAAACCTACCACCACAAATAGAATTCAATTCTGTGGGAAACACTGATGCCAACACAAAAAAATTAAATAACGCTAGATAGATAATGGTATTTAATTGGCCTGTATCCTCATCTTGGCCAGTACCTCTTATATCACCAAAACTCACATAGAATAACTAAGTGTATAAATGCTATTTGACACACAGAACTAAAACACTAATTTGGTGATTGTTTAAGACCTGTCACATAAGCTACACTTAACGTCTTTCTTAGATAGATAGATAGATAGATAGATAGATAGAGACACTTTATTGATCCCCAAGGGTAAATTCAAGGTCTCAGTAGCAGTTCTTCTACTCTAACAAGAGTGGTTATTAAACAGCGTGAGAGTTCACATCAAGTGACTGACTCCCTGACCTGTTGTGACCAGAGAGTGGGGTCATGAGGTCAAGCAGTCAGATGGTGTTCCCCAGAGGCTGAATACGCAGCTCAGCAACACAGTGCAGTTCGCCTGCACTGCAGACCTAGGCCACGCGGTGAGGCAAGATAACTTTTCATCAACATGACTGATCATCTAAACGCTATAGGCTGTTTCACAAGCATTGTGCATGGTGTTTCAAAAGCATTTAGGCCTGGCCGAGATTTGTTAGGTCTTGGGCTGTGGTATCATGTTTCTTGTCATGCAACCTGAATGTATCGGCAATCAGTCAAAGACCTCTTTAATTAAACTGTGACACATTATAGAATAACTTGACATCTTATTAAAGATAGCCTCGATATGGGCTAGAATCTATAACACATCTGCACCCTCCAGTAAGTCTGTGTGGTGCAAGTGCCCAGTATGGAGTGGTGCACTTTTAAAATTGCACAAGAAGAATGAACAACACCTTACCATTTCCTAGGCAAGTAGACAAAGTGGGCTGTATGCCCTTTAGAGTTAATGAGAAAATGTGAAGAGCGAAAGGTTACTTTTCTGCTCACTGTCAAAGTACATTTTAGCAACAGGATGATAAAAACTCAGACTGTCTTCTTCTTCTACTTCTTTGGGTGAACCCAAATGTGTCCCTGCATCTTCTTCAAGAGTTATTTTCTGACCCAGTGACAGCTGAGACTTCACTGAGGTCTAAACATCCCACTAAATAGAAATGTATCAATACAAAACTAAAATCTTGTCAAGAATAGGCATCATCAAATGATGAAGCCTAAACTACAGCAGGCTAACGTTTACAAAGGCTGAGCTATAGGATGGTTTAACATAGTAGCAAACAGACATAACAAAGCATATTCCCTGAATAACCCAGAACAGTATGTACTTCTGTGGGTGATGTTTAAGACCAATGTCTGGACAAAGCACAATTGGTATGGTTAACATGTCAACTTAAAGCAGCCAATGCGTCACAAGGTGCTAGACACAATATAATGTTGGGAAATAGTGTTAAACTAGTCGCCCACTATCCATGATATTCGCGCCATTAGGCCCACGGCCCCGTGACCTATTAGCTTTAACTCACTTCATTTGACAAACCATCCACATTCAATTTTGCTCAAGTGAACTGTACCTACAGTCTATGGTACCTACCTACCAGGAAGGGAGGACTTCCCTTACAGAAAATAACTAGTCATAGGACAGTATACAGTTTCATCTACAAAATACAGCATTTTTGCTGTACCCTTTTCCCATGCCCAACATATTGCATTCCTGCACATGAACGGCAAAGAAACCCCTAAAAACTATACAGGTTTGAAACAACTGATGTTATTTTTTGTAAAGGTTGGTTAATTGCCCAAGACTAACCGATCTGTGAGTTCGCTCAATAAAGTCAACTGGCGAATTCATTAGGCTACAAGAATCACATCTGGGCGTCATTGTATCACTGACTTTAGAGGAAATCTACAACAATTTGAAGCGATAAATACATAGGCCCACTTGTGACATTCATCGAGAGAGATCACATAGTCAATTGCATCGTATAGATAAACCTACTAGGTTTATATAACGTTAGTACCTTAAAATTGGCGCCGGTTGGTTGGTTGTCCTTTAGTAAAAACTTTAGATGGGAGCCTTGGATGGAATAAGCGCCAAAAGAATTCTACGACTCCTGAAACACTGATTGGCAACATCGTTCGATGGACCTTTTATTTACAAGAGTGGTCCATAACTTTTGTAGACTTCAAACTCTGAACCATACTAATCTCGCTGTATATGACGCTAATACAGTCAGTCAGTCACATGGCAGGAAGCGTCCGATGTAAACAGAAAGCATGCCGCAGCATCAGCGGGAATTGGGCAGTTTCAGTAATAGGAGTTGGCAAACTCATACGTCAAAGGGAATTGTGACTAAACTGGGCTTAAATCAGTGAAATTTCTTACCTAACATTTTCACATGAATCATATGTATTTAGCGCACACCCTAGCTGCAGGCTATTTCAGGTCATGTTTCAAGGAATTTTAACGTTAGTCCACTCTTTCGAGGCTATATCGCCGTCTTGTGGTAGTCCCAACATGATGCCAACTTCACGGAGGTGTCCTTCCAGTCCAGCAACCAGCTCTGCTCACTCTTTATTCATTATTATATAATTGTAAGGGATAATGGACGACACGGTGGTCTGTTCACAGAAGTTAATGCACGGTCGAGGTTGTAAAACGGCCCCGACGCGAAGCGGAGTAGTGCATTAACTTCTGTGAACAGACCACCGTGGAGTCCATTATCCCGCTTATTCCACTGTTGCCACTTGCGTTGTGTTCCTGTTACAACTGAACTAATTTCTTCCGACACATATCAACTAATTTCTCAACTCACAGGACAAACTGCCGTTACTAGTTCTAAATGGATGGTTGCTACGGCCAAAGGCCAGTCGTTAGTTCTATCTCTCCCGTTGTCAAGCGGGCGTATCCCAAGATTCTGATGAACTTTAGCTTTGAAACATCGCTATTTTACTTAGCCTGCTGTCATCAATTTAGCTAAAAGCCACCTCCGTCATATGCTACAATGTTGCAATGTTCTGAACGTCTGCATTTTACAGCTCGGATGCAACGTGACAGTTCATTTAAACTTCACAACGAGTTCGGCGAATTAATATACAAGTGTGATAGGCCTACGGCCAAAAAAATGGATCTACTTCATAGGTGTGCAGATAACATAAGATTAATGGTCGTTCTAAATTACGTAGGACAATGGGAAATTCAACCAAGCAGTGGAATAAATATGTTTATTATACGGCTCTTCACAATGCAAGTAGAATGCTCCATTGACTTGAATGGGATTTCCGAAAGTTCTGGCGATCATTATTTCTTGGGAAAGGACCTCTGAAAACAAGAATGACCGCTGTCAATGGCAACGGAGTTTGCGCTTGGAACTTCATTCAAAAGTGAAAGCAGACGATTGATCAGCTGTGTTCTAAAGAATGTTTAATTCAAGTTCAGCTTGTGTTGCGAACTTGTTTCTCAGCAAAAGCCACGACGAAACGGTAACAAATAAGTGTAAAGAGATATATCATGGAGTTTTTTTTTTCTTTCGTTTTGGCAGGTAGCCGTATAAGCGGGATAATGTATAGAACGCCGATCATTATGGGAAAATAAGTCCCTTCAGGGCGAAACAAGACCCCTCCGCTGGCGTGTCGGGGTCCGGCCTGTCGGGGCATATTTTCCCCATAATGACCGGCGTTCTATACATTATCCCTTACATACATCCCCTACTATTATATTCAGTCATTCTTGATTAATGTGCATAAATAAATTCTGTGCCTTACAATGTAATGATTTTCGATATTATATTGATTATATTGTCTTTGTCAGGAGGAGCTAGGCCTACTAGGCTTATCTTTTATGCATGTTTGTTGTGCCAGAAGAAGAGAAAAATAGTCGTTTTTACAACTTTTATTAATTTTTCCACCCTGTAGCCTACATTCTTAAATGAAAACAACACAACTTGCATTGTTTTTAGCATCTCAGTGTCCAGATAGGGACCAGTTTGTGTTGTTTCCTTTTTTTATTTGTTACACAATATGTGTTGAAATAACTCAACTTGCAATGAAAACAAGAACAACTTGTGTGTGTGTTTTTTTTTAACACATCTCTGTGTCCAGAACACATTTTTACGTTTTAAGAGTGAACACAGTTAAAATACACACAAGTCAGATTTTTGCATTGGTCTGTCTTTTATGTCTTTGAGTCAGCTTCTTCATTGGTGTGGATAAAGGGCCTACCCATCAGTCATCTGCTCCTAGGAAAAGGAAGAAAGCAGAACTTTGAGAGGAATAGACGTGTGTTTCCTTGTTACTGGATGATAATCCGGATAATAGCCAGTACTGGGTTGTCTGGCCCTATCCGGGGTTGTTGGGTCAGTGGATGTTTCAGATAGCCTAGAAATCTAGACGCGCCCTGGGTCTGGCTCGCCAGGCTATGTTTCAGATGCTCTCTGGGTATTGAACTGTGTTTGTTTACTTAACCCATTAATGTATTTGTTTATTTATTTATTAAAGTGCTCCTGAGGGGACACAGGGAAAAAACAGAAATTTCACGTCCGCACGCAAAACTCTGTGGTGCATAAGTTATGGTATCTGCGCACCAGAAACAATCTTTGGCCCCCAAAAACATGTTTTGCCCA
>NW_027468576.1:38617857-38657857 GCF_046254945.1 Alosa pseudoharengus | reverse complement strand
CCCAGGACTCTTGGACAAGCCCTTCACGACACCACCCAGAATAGCTAAACAACACAAACAACAAATACCCAGCGTAAACAAACACACTCACAGTAAACACCCTAAAATACTGAACAAGTCGTCAAAGTAAACAAGCCCTACAACAGGGCAAGTAGGACCTACTGAGCACAGGTGATACACGAACACAGGTAATAAATGAACACAGGTGATAAATGAACACAGGTATTAAATGAACACAGGTATTAAATGAGCACAGGTATTAAATGAACACAGGTATTAAATGAGCACAGGTATTAAATGAACACAGGTATTAAATGAGCACAGGTATTAAATGAGCACAGGTATTAAATGAGCATAGGTATTAAATGAAAACAGGTATTAAATGAGCACAGTTAAATGAGCATAGATATTAAATGCGAGGCACAGTCGATACTGCGTCTCCAAAAACACTTCTGCTGGTTTCAGATGAGGGATTCGTGATCACCAACCTGTGCTTGTGGTTGAGCTTGAGTTGTAAGGTCCAAGTGTGGTGCTCATACTGGGGGTCGTAGAGTTGGTTGAATGTGGGGTAGTTCCATCTTGACTGGGTGTAGTTGTACCGGTGTCATTTTGACTGGGTGCAGTTCCATTAACTTCTTGTTTGGGTGTAGTTCCATCTTGAGTGGCATTGGAGGTGTGAGTGGGCACAGTAGCACTGACAGCATTAGCTGCTGTGGATCTGGACTCTGTGGACTCATTTCTATCCTCTGTGGTTTTACTTGTGGATGGGGACCCTGTGGGACTTTGTGCTGCTGCGGCAGCTGTAGATGAGACAGTGATAGGTTTGCCTGTAGATCCTGCTGCTGATGTTGTTGTTGTTGTTGATGATGATGTAGATACTGTTCTTGTTGATGACGGGGTTGCTGTGAGTGTTGACGCCACAGGTGGCTTTATTGATGATGTCGCTCCTGTGGTATAGATAAGAGCAGCCTATTAATCATTTACCAGAAGTGGAAAAGTCCTAGCCTGGCCACGCCTTCTATAGATCTCCTTTCAGGAAGAGACTAGTGGGCAGTTCCAGCATTATGGATGTGACAATTGGACTCATATTGGTAAACAAAATGCCTTAGAGTGGGGGCAAAATTAGTATCAGTGAATTAATTTGCATAACTTTTAATGTAACCTCTGTCCTCTGAATACTGAGAAATCCTCAAATTTCATATAATCAATTTCATCCTAAGAATACAAAGCATTTTATCAGCGTTATGGATGTGACATGAAATGGACACACTTTTGTGAGAGATTACAGGTTTTCTACAAACTCTGTGAATTTTGAAGGAAACTGCCGAAACTATGATATATGTAGCATGAAGGAGACTTGAATGAACACAAAAAGTGTGTTTTTGAAACAATGCGTCATTTTCGTAATGCATTATGTAGGAAAAACTGGCGTTATGGATGTGACGGTTTCACGTTATGGATGTGACGTGTCTGAACCAGTCCTCGACAAACTACATAAAACACATAATTAAGTAGTGAATTTTGATATGAAACAATTGAAATAGTAATCATGACAAACTAGCGATGAAATTATTGCTTCCTCAGTGCCCACTAAGAGACACAGGAATAATCAGGACAACAAGTCATTTAAAATATAAAAAATAATTTTATTTTTTTATTTTACCGTCATCAATTTTGGTCAGTGATTCCCGGATTACTGAAACACCAGGGAACATGAAACTTGGTGGCCACCCCCCTAAATAACTAGCCCTACCTGAACCGTTGCACCCAAGATGACAAAATATTTATGGTATGTTAGTCTCAAGAGCCCGCATCAACCTAACCCATACCCACTCATTTGTGATTTGCACACATAAAGTACATGCACGCGCACATGCACACACACACACACACACACACACACGCACGCACAGTCGCACACATACAGACAGGCAAGCACACACACACACACACACACACATGAATGCAGACACATAAACACACACACACAGGCACGCATACGCATGTGCGCATGCCAACACACACACGCACACACACACACATAAACACACAAACACAGGCACGCATACGCACATGCACACACACACACACACACACACACACACACTTATAAACAAAAGCAAACTAACATATGCACACACTCATTTACATGCACATGAGTTGCAGGAGTAGGAAATGGAGACAAATTGACAAGCGTGATTTATTTTTGCGAAGAGAATATGCAGGACTGAGAGGCGGTCATATTTTGTACCGCTATGCGGTACATCTAGTTTATTGCTGCCGTTACTTATGTTACTCTGTGGGTATTAGCTACAGAGGACCTGACACTTCAAATGCTGGCATATCGCGTCACATTTAAAATTAAACTGTGTTAAGCAGACGTGAACGGCAGGCTGAACAGATCTGCAACAGAAGGAGGTTGCTATGTTAACTCCAGCTGCAAAGTCGGCCATCTTCACCAGCTAACACGATAATCCAGTTACTGTACAACAACAGTATGACAGTTACAGGAAGATAATCGCTCAGATTTTCGTTATTAGGCCACTTGAAAATAGGCTATGGCTAGGCTAATCACTGGAGGTATTTTAATATTATGTTTGTTTTGCTAATGGTTAGGCAAGGCCTCCCTGTGGTTTTGATCAACCTAATAATCTTTGAAATGTCAATTGTAAACACTATGAAATGCGTTGAAACTGACATGCCACCAGAACAGACTTTTTATCGGCTTTGAGGTATAATAAAGTCTCCAGTCTTGTAAATTCACATTATGTAACATCCATAACGTCACATCCATAACGCACCATTAAAGGTTTTAAAAGCAAGAAAGTGGCACAATTTGGTCATCACACTTTACATTGATATAAATCAGCTTTGCACAGACACTATGGACATTGTCGCATCAACACTGTATGTGTAGCATAAACTTTTCCTATAAAACGTTATGGATGTGACATGGCCATGGAACTTGTTGACTTAAAAACAAAAGCCTTACAAATGTAAGGAGTTGTGCTCTTAAAGGCAAGCTGAGCATAGACATTGCTCTACCATTCCCTTGTCACTCTGGAATTTGTCAAATGGCACAATTTGTTTGAACCTTGGGTCCATTTATCCACCTTTAAATATGTATAATATTACCATGTGAAAAATGTTGTTTCTGTATGGTTGCACACCATATTTATGATGTAAAAAGGGTGTAATTATCCATCAAATTCAATCAGATCAGTTACAAACAATAAAATATAGACCTAAATGAAGATTTTAACAACAGTTCTATTTGCGTATGCACAACTTTTTTTTTCCATGGTAAGGATGACCTTTGCATGGAATTGCCCTAGTCTACTCTAGAACACAATAGCAAAGATGGTTGATTACGAAGATACTTCATGAGAGGCCATTTCCTGTCCCTGGAAATTTATGCAAATAGGGTAGCAGTACACGCCCCCGCACATTTATGCAGTGATCGGGCTCTCTTTTTAACATTGAGGTCTATGGCAGAATCCAAGAATTTCCCAGAATTTGTCAAAGCCTTATTTTTCTGAGCAATGGATGCACATTTCGGACACGGTATCATGATCTCCAAACCCTCCTCCCTATTTCAGTAGAATGTCGTGATAGTATGACCCTCCAGTCGGGAGAAAATCAACATTAATGAAGGTGTACACCAAGTTTATTTTGTACTCCGGCTTGTCTGGCGTGGAACCGAGGCGTTCAAACGTAAGTCATACGTCAGTGACACGCCCCTGTGCAGGCGGGAACTGAACCAGAGCCCATCTCTGGCTGAACTCCACTTTGCCCTCATAGACATGAACTAGGACGACCCATCTTACTACGCATTCAATTATCTTTGACAATAGTTCACTAACGTTTCCATTGGTTACACTACCTGCCCAATCAGCAACGACAGGAAGTGACGAAACCAAAAGGGCTATGGTAAATGGCAGGAACAAGATCTGCAAATATTTAAAATGCAGAAATGTATTTACAGCAAAGCTATAGTCCCACACACATTGTTTTCTGATTGCCAATGCTGTTTTTTTGTCAGTTTGTAAAGTTTTGGCGAAGTAGGAGGTAACGTTAGGAATCTCTGATTGATCAATGTGATTGGATTGGCCGGACCAATATTTAAAAGTTCTTGTACACAAATTCCAATCATGAGTGACCAGACTCTATGCACTTTGTGAATGAGTCTTGCTTTTGCCAGGCTAAGGTCCAGCTTCAGAAAGTAAAGTCCAACAGTGTATTGGGTCTACCTGGTGCACCTGGCTGAGGAGTTGTGCTAATTAGAATCAGCTGGTTTAAATGAATGGCTGGCACAGATATTTGGTAGGACTTGTCCACCTCCGTCATTTCCACAGAAACTTCATCTGCTCTCCCGGCATAGCTCCATCAGGAATCTTTTCAGGTCTTAAAGCAAGGAAAATGTCTGTGCCTAAAGTTAACAAACACTTACAGTCATATGTAATTGCCTATTTTCAAATAAATGACGTAAATGGCCTGGCCCACGCCTGAATTCTGGCACAGCGCCTGAAAACGTTTTGTGTATTGTGTTAAGCACCTTGCTGTGCTGACTTCTGCAAATGCAGTGGGCCTCTTCAGGTACAGGTAGTCTGCAGGTGAACCTTGGGGATGTTCTCTTTACCACATTGGTTTATTCATGCAAATGCATCTGTTTAGCACAGTCAGTGCATGTGCAGTTTCTCACACACACACACACACACATCTGTTTAGCACAGTCAGTACATGTGCAGTGTCTGGCCAGTGTGGCCCAGTTACCACACACACACACACACTCAAAGACCTTGTGCCTGTGTCTCAATGTACTGCACTTAATGTGCTGTTACTTGTAAACTTTGTAAGACTTTGCACTGGACTGCACCTTCGCAATAATTTACATTTTAAATAAACAGTTGATATAATGCATGGTATGCCCGTGTGACCACTATAATACAGAGCTGCCAACTCTCACACATTGAGAGTGAGATTAAAAGTGAACGTCCTGTTTTGTCCTACACTTTCACAACTTGTAGTTGTCATGTGCTCCACTACAGATTATGACTGAGCCGTATCACAATGATGGGTGTGTTGCATTGGCCTCTGTCAACAAAGCAAAACTGACGCTGTGTGTTTGGGCTTCAGTCAATCTTTGCCAACGTGCCCAACTTCCTACCAACAACACACACACACACCTTCTGTCCTCCTGTTGGTGTTGCATGTTCATAACCGCATAGTGAGTGTGTGGGCTACCCTGTCACTGTAAGATAGTCTTTGAACCAAACACTTTCTTTTTCTCTGTCCTTATATCAAGTTTGACCAAAACAGACAATTCCATTTGGAACCCTATTTGCTGCCTACAAACATTTCAACCATCAGGAACTATTAACAGCTCAGTGTGCACTCAGAACTTTATTATATTGACACAAGACATTCATCTGCAGCTGTTTTGCATCTGAAACCGTAGCTCAGACATCAGGAGCACACAATACTTCACATGAGACAGCGTGTCCTTACTTTGTGAGTGACGGAGACAGCGTGCCCTTACCTTGTGAGTGACAGCGCGTCCTTACCTTGTGAGTGACAGAGTCCTGTGAGCAGGAGCAGGAGAAGCGCCGTGATGGGAAGCGCTCTTGCCATGGCGCAGGACGCGAATGACAGGAAACAATAGTGGCCTGCGAGCGATCTCTGTGTAATCACGCAGCCCACATCCTTGAAAGCAGGATGTTGATGTGAAGGTGGGGCGGGGCCAACCTGTAGCGGTACCTATATATCTGGCTTGATGAGAACAGAGTAAACAGGAACGTTTGACCCAACCGCAGCAGCTGAGGCACGCACACACTGTTTAATTAGGCAGAATTTATACAACAAAACTGCTTCATGTGTTTCATTGAGTGCCTACAAAGAGAGATGATAGGACTGTGGAAACTTAATAACTCAAGTTGATTTGACGGAGCTATCAAAACTTTATACAAATCGATGCTGATTGGAAGGCAACACTACAGTTATTTGCGAATTCTCATCTCAGAAAATGCTATCCAACAGGTTTTTACCCACAAGACTTGAGACAATACAATAAAACACACATCTTTACAAACCCACTATGAATAAGAATTATTAACAGCTGTTTAGCATTTTATAACTGGGGAAATTTTATCCAAGATTCATAAATCAGCCAAACAAACTAATAAGTAAGTAGAACTAGCACAAACATTTAAAATGTCCAGCAGTGAATGAAAATGTATTACAAACAGAATAACAGTCAAAATACAATCATTTTGTACAGTACCACTGCACATTGGTGGTCATGCTTAATCAAGGCTCAGCAGAGGTCAGGAGAACAGAACTTCAGCAGCATGGGGTGTATTGGTCAGTAACATCAGACCTTTACAATAGAGTTGTTGGAGTGCAAACATGGCAGTGTGAAACACTGGGAGAAAGCTGATGATTTTACTCTGACGGCAGAATCAACAGTGATAATCAAATAGGCACAGCGGTTTTGTGCTTCCCAGTACTCTTACACACTGAGTGTAACACAAGGCATTTACAGTCATTTTCTGTAGTAACAAATCAATTTGTATGCTGGAACATCTTTTGTTCTTGATAATAGATTTAGGTGATAATTGTAACCTTCATCAAATGAAAAAAGTACACATACTTCAAACATCACATTGTTTACAATACATTATTTATGCTTAAATACCTTTAAGCCTTGACTGTGTCCCTGGTGTCAGGTGTCATTTTAAATAGAAGGATTATTTATCGGCACAATTTCAACATCACATAGTTTAAACACTCTGCTCTGCTATTGGAAAGGATGTTGTTTTTTGTTTGGCCTAGATGGGCGTCTAGATATGGGTTTGCCCACAACACACGTTCATCCTTCCTGTGTAATTTACTAGGAAGAAAACACTGCAACGCCCACAGAATCTAGTTCAAAGGGTTAGAGAGAGGGTCCAGAGCCCGTTTACGGAGAGCCGGATCACTCCCTATTAACTCCATTGTACCTGCAATCTGTTGCAGTTCCGCTAGGGGCGATCACAAATAAGTGCAAAAACAATGGGGGTCTATGGAGCTAGACGGCTAAATGTGTCTTTTTCACCTGGTTGTCGTTGAGAAATTGAATATTTGATTTTGGTTTCTGCAAGCTCAATATGGATTATAGGTCAAAAGTTGAATAAACGAGTAGTCACGTCCTTTCGATTTCTTACAGGTTGGGTCGTTGTTGCCCACAACACACTAGCTTTCTGCTAATGAATGACGTCATTGACACATTTGAAAGGCTTTTTTAGAACAAATAAGTGACTCAAAAAATATAATACTCAGCGGTTTGTATTTTCTCTGCCTCCTCTTTCGACTGAAACATACGAATTTCTGGGCAAAAAATTATATCCCGAGACAAGTGGATTTGAGTGGTACAGCTCCATAGGCCTCCATTCATTCTGCACTTATTCGTGAGCGCCCTCATGTGGAACCAGAAAAGGAACTGCAACCAGTTCAGAAACCGGAAGTTTCCCGAGAGTGGCGGTTCTCCCCTCATTAGACATTCTCTGGGCTTACTGACAGAGACCACAGGACCCTTAACCCTCTGTTTGGGTCATGAACACGGCAGCCGTGGCCTACTGGTTAGCACTTTGGACCTGTAACTGGAAGGTTGCCAGTTCGAACCCCGACCAGTAGGCACGGATGAAGTGCCCTCGAGCAAGGCACCTAACCCCTCACTGCTCCCCGAGCGCCGCTGTTGTTGCAGGCAGCTCACTGCGCCGGGATTAGTGTGTGCTTCACCTCACTGTGTGTACGCTGTGTGCTGTGTGTGTTTCACTAATTCACGGATTGGGATAAATGCAGAGACCAAATTTCCCTCACGGGATCAAAAGAGTATATATACTTATACTATACATTCACACTTACCCCATAAAGCCCCAAACAGGGATGCACAAGGTGTCCTACAGAACAGAACTGTAGCAATTTTACAAAGTTCATCCAATCAACAATCCACAATGTCATTTGGAGCAATTCAGATGTGGGGCATAAGCTGCAAAGCAGACATGATGATTATAACCAGAGAGATGAGAGAAACCCATCGGACAGCAGGTGGCAGTGTAGAGCATCCGACCCACTACGGTGCAGCCCTGGCACAGCTCTGCTCAGGTCCGCTATGTGTTCCGACAGTGCAGTTCCGGCTCTAGAGAACTCTGTGATCAGTGTTCCAGTTCTAGAGTTTCTCCGTGAGTGGTGGCGTCTCTGCCCCCAGACTGAGTTTCTCGGCGAGCGGTGGCGTCTCTGCCCCCAGACTGAGTTTCTCCGTGAGCGGTGGCGTCTCTGCCTCCAGACTCGTCTCTGCTGACGGCTCCACCATCAACATCTCGTCTCCGTGTCCCGTCGTCTGTGTGAACACGAGTTACAATACAGTACTTTTTTAAAACTTTGAAACGGTGGCAGTTTGTCTAGTGGTCTCATCTGTGACCCGTGTCTTTGAGTCGAGCACCAGGTTGTGAGTTCGATCTCAGTAGCTGCCACCATATTGTCCCTGAGCTAGGTACATAGTAACAGTGAACTTATGACTTGCCAGTTTGCGCTACTCTCAAACCTCTCAAAAAGTCTGTCAGAGCACGTTGTAACTGTCGTGGTGACCTTGTCTGTATCGGTTTGAATACTGCCCTGTTCTTGTGCATGCTGCAGCATTTCCCCCGTTTTGTACAGACCCTATGCAAAGCAGGGAGATTGGTGGATGACTACGGATTATGTGTACTTACTCTGTGCTTCAGATAAGACAGATAGGTATCCCACCCCAGAGTAACGGTGTTCACATAAACAACACGAAATTGCGAGGGCAGGAAGTAGAAGTTGATCATCTGTGCGGCAGGCCAGACGCACCAGTCAGCCTGTGGGCAGAAAACACGGAGGAGATTGTTCCTTTCTTTCACTCACTTGGTTTAACGTACTTCTTTCTTTTGCAAACAACTCAAGAAACTCAGTGGGCACTCATTTGAATGCTGGGCAAAGTGCTAAGTCTAAAGTCTAACTAAAGCTATCTTAATAACTAGACTAAGTCTAAAGTCTAACTAAAGCTATCTTAATAACTAGACTAAGTCTAAAGTCTAACTAAAGCTATCTTAATAACAAGGCAAAATCAATTTGCTAATCTAATGCCCTAGGTAAGACCTTAACACTGATGAGTCCACTCAATACCCCCACATGCACATGATAACATGATAGCTATAGTTCATGCATGAGAACGTTGCTTGTTGATATACTTTACACTTGCCCGCCTTTTGAATTAGGGCCCGGCCCAGTCTGTTAAATCAGAAAAACACACTTTAGTCCTGACCTTATAGAACTCCCAGAACTTCTCCGCGAATTCTGTGCAGCCTTTCATCACCCCGTGTCCCTCCAGAGCACTCATGCCTGGGACAGAAGATCATGCAACTTACTATTAGACTTCGTCTGAGTACATATAAAAGCATGCAATTTACTTAGTGTGAGTGGTTAATAGTGGTAGTAGTTTAGGAGAATTTAGTTTAGTGCAACAACTAACATCATGAAGTCGGATGTAGTTATTAAGTTTTATGTCAATATAAAGGTCTAAAAAGTCAACAATGCAGATAATCATGAAGTTTCTACATCTAGAACTTTCTGGCTACTGGTGGTTACTAACTAGCCTAGGTAGATGATGCTGTGAACTCACCTAAGAAGTACCATGCCCCAAGAATTGGTGATGCAACTAGCTGGTCAACCAAAACCTTCTTTGCGACAGTCTTAACAGCTTTCCCGACATATATCTTGTCAAGCCATAAATACCAGTAATGAAGAAAGGGTCCCATCGAACTCCCAACGATAGCCATCCGTGCTGTGAAGAAGCATTACCACAGTTAACAGTGCTGGAGATTTGATACATCGGACTGTCGTGTAAGCAAGTAACGTTGCAACAACCTCTGACAGTTAATGATTTACTTGGTCGCCACGAAAACAAGTTGCTGCTGCAGTTTCGTACGAGAGTTCATGGTTTGCCCAAAACAAAATCTTGATGTGAACCGAACCCAACTAAACCAGACATGACTTAACACAAAACTTTGCTTCACTTTACCTGTTCGGTGCCAGTCTCGAGTTTTGCCAGGTGACTTTCGTATTTCTCGGCTCTGCTGAATGATGTCTCCAAATGAAAGCATAACCCCACCACTTAGCGTGTTGGTCACAAGCAGAAACCTTCCTTTGAAAAAAGGCTTCCAGTAAAAGGATATCCGCACTAAAAAGTCTTTGCCCCGGGGAATCATCTGTTGATTAATAATTGTCAATATGGTACCAAAATGACTTCTGCCGAAGTAGAAGTTAACGAACAGGTCCTCAGTTGTCCTACTGTAAACTTTTCCTCTAAGCGTAGCCTACTGTCGCTTACTGTCGCTAGCTCCACGGAACTTCAAACACAACACAAGGCAAGTGGTCTTTCTTTAGTAGCAATTCGCATATTTGACAACGTTAGGATGGCTACTGACACCTAGTGGACAGGAGTGGATACAACCTATTGAACAGAACAGATAAACCTGTCAATGAATGATGAAAGGCAGAAACAGCATAGCAAAGGATGGATTTTTACCTGATGAATGAATTCGAGTTATGGGAGAGTTAGTCTGAAAATGTAAGCCACATCAAAATGTGTTCAATCTACTAATATAAATGAAAAATAACTCAACGTAGGCTACTTGACAAAAGCAATTGCTTTCAACTTGCTTTGCCCACGGGCATTAATTAGGCTAGCTTACTCAGTGTGATCTAAAGGTCTAATTAGTAGACTATGGCATTACTGATCTTTTTTTTGCATTTGAAAGCTCAGTTTTACAAATGGGAAAGTGCTACCATTTACGTAACATTAGGCTACTGTCTTCTGTGTTTTTACTGTGCCCTGCATTTGGTTGCCCAGCAAAAGTTAGAAGCATGTCAGCAGACAGAATTGAATTAACTGAGCAGGGGAATGTGACAGTGCGTGCGGCGCACGGTCGAATGATGAGACTGTAATAAGAGTCACAGGACGCGCTGGTCATCAGATATTTCCTCCCACTTATCGGAATAGTTAACGATGGAGAAAATTATTTTCCCTGAGAACCTTTCATTAAGCTATGTAAACTGAAATCTCAGCCCAACTAAGGAACGTGAACACCGGAAGTGATCCACTGGTGTAGGCTACGGGATTTGGATTTGAGCGATAGCAGAGCCCGTCTACAGACAGACTCAGTCTCTGGTGATAGCAACGCGCCTACCTCTGGCAAAGTCGCGGAGTGGACAGCCGACACACAGGCAGTTTCGGAAGCGTGTCGCAGGCTGCAGCGTCCTCGGTTAAAATGACTTGGTTTTCTGTCTGCAGTTTTCAGATGGCTACTACCGACCGCAACATGATGGGGTTTAACCAGAATGGGATGATACATTTTTAAAAACAACGCAGCGGGAGGTTTTTCGTCTCTCAGGTAGGCTGGGCTATAGCACAGTGGCCTTTAAATCAAAGCTACCTGATGTCTGTCCGTCGGCTTCGAGAATAGGATGCAGAAACAATAATTTAATGTTGTCCAACGTGAGGATATTCCATAGATTTGTCTATCTTCATTCACTGTGTTGTGCACATGGTTAACGTGTGAGACTACGCCCCCTGCTGGAGACCTCTGCCTGGCACTAATTGGACGCAATGTCCCTCGGATTAAGTTATGTTGTCCGTCCATCCTGTTTCCAAAAGAAGCACCGCTGAAATGGCGATTATTTTCCGAAACTGTCGTTGACTATACATGAAAATAACACAAACACTTATTTGGCATACTTGCAGATAATAACAAGATGGACTATCGACGAAAGAAGAAACTCACATATTTTACAATAGGATTAATCTTCCTTTTCAGTGGAATTGAATACGGTAAGGTCTTACGTTTTATCCTACAAACAAGACTAAAAACTAAATTGGCTGTATTGTCTCTTGAGACGTTATTTCTGTCAAGTACAATGTTGTTAGTGAGATCACTAATAAACTGAGTGTCACTCAGGAACCTCAGGCAGGTAGTCAAACGCTATTGCCAGGCCATGGGCCTGCTGTCTGATGTAGCCTAATAGGATGTCCAGGATGACAGTGAAATAACTGCGTATGCTTATGGCTAAATAAAAAAAAAACCCTATTCACAAAGGATTGGAATTTAGTATTGCTTTAAGTTGTGTTAACTTACTTAGTGTTGGGTAATGTTTGCCTCCTGAGTCTGTGAGTGGGTCATACAGGCATTGCAAGCTACTCCCATGTAGCCTACTTGGTTTTACCATGGCTTTGGGAAATTAAAAAAGACGGTGGCTAACATTTGCCTTTCCATTAGTCTCTTAAAACTGTCATCGTCATCTTCAGACCTCTGTGTTTAAATCCTGGTCTTGCTTAGGGCTGTGTATAGTGAAGAAGGGCATTTCTGACTTAGGGCAACCCTGGGATGTGTATAGTGAAGAAGGGCATTTCTGACTTAGTTCAGTGGCTGTAGTGAGTCTGTCAATCAGAGACAGTGAGTCAGTGTTGACGAGTCCATTCATTGTTGTGCTGAGGTATGCAGTCACAAGTAGTTTATTTAGAATGGCCCTCTCCCTGTGTAGACTATTGTGATGAGCACTAATTGGACCATTCTACCCCCTGAAGCACAAATTAGCTCGAGTAATGGCTGACCCTTGACCTCTCTGCCCCGCTGCAGCGGTGATCTTGCCCACCATATGGAGGTACCTGCAGACTTTGGGCGCAGCTCCCTACTTCCTGGGTCTCGGCCTGTCCGCCTTCAGCCTCAGCGGCCTTCTCTCCGGACCGCTCTTTGGTCTGTGGTCCGACCGCACGCGCACCACCAAGAAGATCATTCTCATTGCCAACCTCTTCGAGATAGTTGGTATGTGTTTTGGTATATCAGTCTTAAAAATGCTTGAGACTTAACATACAGTATAAAGCAAAGCTTGGCTAAACTAACTTTACTAATGCCTGCTACTGTAATTTCATTGATATCACTGAAGATGTAGAGACATATAAATGCACATCCCTTCATGTGCCAAAACAGTTCATAAATCATAAAATATATAAGATATAAAATAATGGTTGTAAAAATGTTCATCAGGAAAGTTAGGAAGGAAAGATTATTGCCAGTTTATTTCACGGTGGCCATATATGACTGTGATGGCCTGTGTGTGGCAAATGGACGCAGCGGTGTATGGGACAAACTGTAACTCCTTTGTTAGAACCTTGGCTGACCCTGGGCAGATAGACTTCACACACCATCCGTCTCATTTATCCCGATGCAACATTGTACTCAGCAGGCTACTGACTCCAGACACAAACCCCCCCACACCCCCCCCCCCCCCCCCACACACACACAACCCTTCCCCCCCACACACACACCCCTCTCCACACAACCCTGTCCCCACACAACCCTCCCCCCCACACACACACAACCTTCCCCACACAACCCCCCCCCCCCACACACACACACCCCTCTCCACACAACCCTCCCCACACACAATTTTTACTCCGTTAACAGTTTCGAAAAAGTTTACACAGCTAACCGTTTGACAGTCGACTTGTGCTAGAGAAGTAATAGAACACTTGTATGAGTGTGATAAAAGTATCTTTTGACACAACCCCACGAAGTTGGGAGAGTTCCACTTGAACACCTGTTTCATCAAATGTTCTTATTCTGCCATTTTGCCAAAACCTGCCAAACAAGATAGCCAAGTGGCATCCATCAATAGTAGAATAGAAAGGCAAAACAGGAGGAGCCGTCATACAACACACATAGCTATCCAAACTTGATTAGCACATACATTGTTAGGAGGAGTCGCTACTGAAACAACTGACAAAAAGGGGTCAAACAAACTTCATTATTTTAGATCAGAAAACACAGCTATTCATGGAGAGAGTGAAACTATCCCCTTTACGTAAAAGGTTTGTACTTATTCATGCAGGTGCTGCATAGAGTGCCCTAATTTGTTGTTCCTGTGTTCACTTTGACACAGATGATCGTTGCGTGCTTCACTGCATATGGATAGAGCTGTTGTTAGATCAAAGGACTCATTTTTGTAAGACTTCAAAAAGTCATCCTCCCTTTTCTTACACTGGTGGCATTATTAGTTGATATTATCGTTTTATCATATATTTGTAACTTGAACACAGACAGTACAAAGTAATGATAATGTAATGTACTGTAATAGATAGGTAGATAGATGGCTTAATAGGGTGTCAAAAACATGAATAAGTAATAATAGCATAGCTGTGTTGACCTAGAAATGCTATTTAGACACCACTGTACAGTGAGGACTTCAAAAGGACCTTTGAACGACTCATTGACTCATTACACCTCAATATCGGAAATGTTTAGAAAAAAACATTTAAAGACTATTTGATGAAAGTCAGGAAACTACCCACCTGTTTGCATGTTTTTGTTTGTATGTTTTTCCTTTTAGTACTTTTTTTAGTTTTTAATTCAGTCTATACAATGCTGCATGAGTGAATGAATGAATGAATGAACTTCAGGGATCAATTTGATGTGTGCAGTCAGTAAAATGAACATACTTCTCTAAAGGCTAGCAGTGACTGTTCCGAGCTGAATTATGTCCGTGCCGGTAGTCTGAAATGGTGGCTTTCTTTTCGCAGGCAACTTCATGTACTTCATGGGTTATTCCAAATGGCTGTTGCTGGCTAGTCGACTGACCGCAGGTATATATTTTTAATCGCCAGATCTCACCAATTCCTTTTGTTCTTTATCATTTTAAGGGCCATTTGGCCAAGAGGTGGTATTAGGGCATCCGTATCTACAATCCGTATCTACAATCTAATGCATTGTCCCTGTCAAATTGTGATGAAAGTCTTCCCATATCCCAACATGTTTTAAGTACAACTCTTGTTGAGATGCTTGTGTTATACTGATGTGTGTGTGTTATGCTGACGTGTGTGTTATGCTGACGTGTGTGTTACGCTGATGTGTGTGTGTTATGCTGATGTGTGTGTGTTATACTGATGTGTGTGTTATACTGATGTGTTTGTTATGCGTGTGTTACGCTGATGTGTGTGTGTGTGTGTGTGTGTTATGCTGATGTGTGTGTTATACTGGTGTGTGTGTTACGCTGATGTGTGTGTGTTTTATGCTGCTGTGTGTGTTATGTGATGTGTTATACTGATGTGTATGCTGATGTGTGTGTTACGCTGATGTGTGTGTTACGCTGATGTGTGTGTTATACTGATGTGTGTGTTATACTGATGTGTGTGTTACGCTGATGTGTGTGTTACGTTGATGTGTGTGTGTGTTATACTGATGTGTGTGTTATGCTGATGTGTGTGTTACGTTGATGTGTGTGTGTGTGTGTGTGTGTGTTATACTGATGTGTTTGTTACGCTGATGTGTGTGTTACACTGATGTGTGTGTTACGCTGATGTGTGTGTTACGCTGATATGTGTGTTATACTGATGTGTGTGTTATACTGATGTGTGTGTTACGCTGATGTGTGTGTTACGTTGATGTGTGTGTGAGTGTTATACTGATGTGTGTGTTACGCTGATGTGTTTGTTACACTGATGTGTGTGTTACGCTGATGTGTGTGTTACGCTGATGTGTGTGTTATGCTGATGTGTGTGTTACGCTGATGTGTGTGTTATACTGATGTGTGTGTCATGTTGATGTGTGTGTTACATTGATGTGTGTGTAATGTTCGTGTTACTTGTGTGTTATGTGTGTGTTATGCTGATGTGTGTGTTATACTGATGTGTGTGTTACGTTGATGTGTGTGTTACGTTGATGTGTGTGTTACGCTGATGTGTGTGTTACGCTGATGTGTGTGTTATACTGATGTGTGTGTTACATTGATGTGTGTGTAATGCTCGTGTTATGTGTGTGTTATGCTGATGTGTGTGTTATGCTGATGTGTGTGCAATGCTCGTGCTATGTGTGTGTTATCCGGATGTGTGTGTGTGTGTAATGCTCGTGTTATGTGTGTGTTATGCTGATGTGTGTGTTATGCTGATGTGTGTGTGTGTAATGCTCGTGATATGTGTGTGTTATGTGTGTGTTATGCTGATGTGTGTGTGTAATGCTCGTGCTATGTGTGTGTTATGTGTGTGTTATGCTGATGTGTGTGTGTGTGTGTGTGTGTGTGTGTGTGTTATGTGTGTGTTGTGTGTAGGCATTGGCACTGGTGTTATGTGTGTGTGTGTTGTGTGTGTGTGTGTAGGCATTGGCACTGGTGTTATGTGTGTGTTGTGTGTGTGTGTGTGTGTGTTATGCTGATGTGTGTGTGTGTTATATGTGTGTGTTGTGTGTGTAGGCATTGGCACTGGTGCTATGTGTGTGTTATGTTTGTGTTATGCTGATGTGTGTGTGTGTGTGTTGGCATCGGCACTGGTGCTATGTGTGTGTTATGTGTGTGTGTTATGCTGATGTGTGTGTTATATGTGTGTGTTGTGTGTGTAGGCATTGGCACTGGTGCTATGTGTGTGTTATGTGTGTGTTATGCTGATGTGTGTGTGTGTGTTATATGTGTGTGTTGTGTGTGTAGGCATTGGCACTGGTGCTATGTGTGTGTTATGTGTGTGTTATGCTGATGTGTGTGTGTGTGTGTGTTGTGTGTGTGTGTAGGCATCGGCACTGGTGCTATGTGTGTGTTATGTGTGTGTGTTATGCTGATGTGTGTGTGTGTTATGTGTGTGTGTTGTGTGTGTAGGCATCGACACTGGTGCTATGTGTGTGTTGTGTGTGTGTGTTATGCTGATGTGTGTGTGTGTGTGTGTTATGCTGATGTGTGTGTGTGTGTGTGTTGTGTGTGTGTGTGTAGGCATCGGCACTGGTGCCGGCTCGTCCATCTTCGGCTTTCTGACGCGCAGCACGGCTCCAGAGGACCGGTCCACCGTGTTCGCCGCGGTCATGGCCTGCCGGCAGGCTGGGCTGCTCATCGGTGGGTACCTGCCTCCACTGTACTGCACACACACACACTGATGCTGTAGGAACGTGCATGGTGTCCACTGCACACAGACTGATGCTATAGGAACGTGCATGGTGTCCACTGCACACACACAGACTGATGCTACAGGAACGTGCATGGCGTCCACTGAGTGGTTCAACCCTAGGCTCAAACCCACACACTCAGACCGGGACTATGCCACCGCACTAGACTGTACTACACACACTGCCATGCCACAGCCCCACACACAAGCAGCACACTACACACACTGCCATACTACACACACCAGCTTATAACAGCCCCCACACACAAGCAGCACACTACACACACTGCTGTACCACAGGCCTACAGTACACACCCATCTCCACACTACACACACTGCTGTACCACAGGCCTACAGTACACACCCATCTCCACACTACACACACTGCTGTACCACAGGCCTACAGTACACACCCATCTCCACACTACACACACTGCTGTACCACAGGCCTACAGTACACACCCATCTCCACACTACACACACTGCTGTACCACAGGCCTACAGTACACACCCATCTCCACACTACACACACTGCTGTACCACAGGCCTACAGTACACACCCATCTCCACACTACACACACTGCTGTACCACAGGCCTACAGTACACCCCCATCTCCACACTACACACACTGCTGTACCACAGGCCTACAGTACACACCCATCTCCACACTACACACACTGCTGTACCACAGGCCTACAGTACACACCCATCTCCACACTACACACACTGCCTCCACCTGGAGCAGCATGTCATAGTCCAGCTCTAGTGCTCAAATGCAGATATGTGCTGATGGCTGACATGTGACTCAGTAGGAGCTGAAAAGGCATTTTTTGGCACAGTGTTTTTATTACATTACTTCAAAATGTCTAGCCAAAACCAAACAAATGATCAGTCATGTGCACTGTTTAGGCAAAAACATTATCTGAGTCTTGTGCACTGTTTAGGCAAAAACATTATCTGAGTCTTGTGCACTGTTTAGGCAAAAACATTATCTGAGTCTTGTGCACTGTTTAGGCAAAAACATTATCTGAGTCTTGTGCACTGTTTAGGCAAAAACATTATCTGAGTCTTGTGCACTGTTTAGGCAAAAACATGATCTGAGTCTTGTGCACTGTTTAGGCAAAAACATTATCTGAGTCTTGTGCACTGTTTAGGCAAAAACATGATCTGAGTCTTGTGCACTGTTTAGGCAAAAACATTATCTGAGTCTTGTGCACTGTTTAGGCAAAAACATTATCTGAGTCTTGTGCACTGTTTAGGCAAAAACATGATCTGAGTCTTGTGCACTGTTTAGGCAAAAACATGATCTGAGTCTTGTGCACTGTTTAGGCAAAAACATGATCTGAGTCTTGTGCACTGTTTAGGCAAAAACATGATCTGAGTCTTGTGCACTGTTTAGGCAAAAACATGATCTGAGTCTTGTGCACTGTTTAGGCAAAAACATTATCTGAGTCTTGTGCACTGTTTAGGCAAAAACATGATCTGAGTCTTGTGCACTGTTTAGGCAAAAACATGATCTGAGTCTTGTGCACTGTTTAGGCAAAAACATGATCTGAGTCTTGTGCTGTTTAGATGGAATAGGAGAAGGCATGTAGATGCTGTAACTGAGTCTTATTCTTATAGATGAATGAAATTCCACATAGAACACGCAGTAGACTGACCCCAGAGGGTGGCAAACGTGTTTATATCAGTAAAGATTACATTTAGCTTAATTCCTCAAGGGTTGCTCAGTTAAACAGACATACTGTAGCGTACTGTACTGTGTGTCGACATGTGATCCCAATGCTATCTCCTGGCAGGCAGGCAGTCTGTTTTGCCCCTGAGTTAATTTCGCCCCTGAGTTAATACAGGCAGGCAGTCTGTATTGCCCCTGAGTTAATACAGGCAGGCAGTCTGTTTTGCCCCTGAGTTAATACAGGCAGGCAGTCTGTATTGCCCCTGAGTTAATACAGGCAGGCAGTCTGTATTGCCCCTGAGTTAATACAGGCAGGCAGTCTGTTTTGCCCCTGAGTTAATACAGGCAGGCAGTCTGTATTGCCCCTGAGTTAATACAGCCAGGCAGTCTGTTTTGCCCCTGAGTTAATACAGGCAGATGGAATGTTCTCCTCACTACAGGTCCAGCCTTCAACCTCTTCCTGCGGCTATTTGACTTCCAGCTGGGTCCGTTTGTGGTCAATAAGTACACTTCACCAGGGGTAAGAGGAAAACTAGTACACAACTCACAACTCACAACTCTTACACATGCTTTTGCGTGGATGTCTGTGTGAATTGATCCATATTCAAGTGATGAGTTTGTGTGTATTAAGAACAATATTTGTCTCCTTTGTGTGTAATTTTTATAAATCTGTATTGTTGGTTGCGTGGCTACCAGTCCTCTAGAATTGCTTGTATATGTGGTCATAATCAGACAGTATTGTTTTGCATAAAACTCTAATGATGGCTAGGGATCGACCGATATGGTTTTTTCAGGGCCGATACCGATATCAATTATTACCAGAACAGGAGGCCGATAACCGATATGTAAAACCGATATGTCAGTTGTCAAAAAGGGGGGTAGGTAGCAAAAAAATAATTCAAAAGCATTTAATTATGCAAACTTTTCTTTCTTCTTTTGATACACAATTGTCTATCAACTTGCATCACTTGCAAGTGTAAATCCTGTGTATCATGTTAATCCAAGAGCTAAGTGATAGCAATTATTTTCATAGACTTGGCCTACACAATGGGCTATGTGCTTGTTAAGGGACCTGTCACAAAGAGGATGCTTTGCCATCGTGTGTGTGAGTGCACGAGAGAAGGAGAGGAAGAGGTGCATGCGTGATAGTAAGTGTTACGGTTGAATAGTTTAACAAAACAGTTTTAAAATAGTTATTAGGCTATTTAAGTATGCAATTTGTGTCCATGTGTAGGCTACAGGCTACACTTTTGAGAGCCTAAAGCTCAGGACGCGATTTAGTTCAGGTCGGATTAAATTACGGCTGGCCCTGGGTGCATGTTATCTTTTCTGACAGTCCGTTTCAAAAAGGAGCAATTAGACTTTTTGACGTTCGCTATCGCATAATTTAGGACTTGTCTGTACTATGTCCGCCGTGGTGTCCCGTTATTCACAATTAACGAACGAGGCGGAGGCAGAGAACTCCCGACACGTAGCACCCGAGTTTGTAGGCTAACTAGTAAACAGCATCAGTAACGTGCATCAATCGGGAATTCGCTAAATGAAGGAAGTGGGTGCTTTACTTATTGATCCGGATCAAAGAGACAATAGCTTACAAAGTGGTGTTTTTGTAACTTCAGTGTAGATGATTGTGATTCATTGCAACTTCAGCAATGTAGGCTCCCTTCCTTACCTTCGAAAAATAGCTCCGTAGCCTACAGCTGAAGCCCAGTCTACAGTCTGCCTCAGTGAGAATCCTAAACTTTGTCTGTGTTCAGTCTTCGATCCTGATTGGCTGCATGCTAACTAACAAATCAGACGGTGTAGTGGGCGGGACAATGCTCTTGACCACAGAGTAGCAAATGCAGGGAGTGAGAGACGCTTTACAGACAAAGTAGCGCGTTTCATTCTTTATCCATTTCAATATCGGCTTATCGGTGGAAAAAATGACCGATACCAATTATTATAAAAATGCTAAATATCGGCCCTAATAATCGGCCAGGCCGATAATTGGTCGATCCCTAATGATGGCTGCAGGCCTGCTGATAACCCTTTTTGTCAATATGATCATGTGATCCCACACGTGTGTGTTTGTGTCGGCTGTATGTATGTAGATCTGGGGCCTATTGCACAAAACTAGGATAAGGGATTAAGCCGGGATATCTTGGTTATCCTGGCTCAATTTATCCGTGATCCAGTTGCACAAAAGCGGGATAGGGGGCAGCAGGATATGTTATGGTATAAGTTACCATGGCGATTTATTCTTTGGAGCTAGCCTGCTCCAGACCAGGCTAAGTTCCAGGATCTATTTAATCTCATCCCTTATCTCAGTCAGCAGTCACCACAAACGGAAACCAATAATTATTCCACTGCCCACTACACATTGTTATCACATATACCTAGACCCATTGTCATTATTTAAACGTTTGTGATCATTAATTAACTTTTACATACTCGCCATTCCCGACCTGTCATGCGACAATGTGACATCACGGGAGTGCCTAACCATTTCGCACGTGGTGGTCGCGGAACTAGTTGCAATATTCTCCTAAACAGAGGTGTTGCTGTTTGTTGCTGTTGTGAAAAGGCTATCGCTACCTACTTCACACCGTAGAAGAAGCAATGAAGCCGCTAGTTGCCATGGTGAATCTGTGATCGGTGGCGGGGTCTATTTGAGGGAGACGTGAGCGTGCACTTATCCAGAATAGGTTTCACCTGGCTTGATGAATCCGTGTCTGCTCATCCTGGCTTGGTCTTTGTGCAACCAATTAAGCCTGTACGCTCTTGTTTTGGATTCATTGAGCGCAGCTCAGTAATTTATCCCGGATGTCTTAATTCTGCTTTTGTGCAACGGACCCCTGATGTTGAATGACTCGTGTGTGTTTGTTGATCTGGTGTTGAATGACGTGTGTGTGTTTGTGTCGGCTGTATGTATGTTGATCTGGTGTTGAATGACGGCTGTATGTATGCTGATGACGTGTGTGTGTGTGTTTTTGTGTCGGCTGTATGTATGCTGATGACGTGTGTGTGTGTTTGTGTCGGCTGTATGATGACGTGTGTGTGTGTGTTTGTGTCGCCTTTATGATGACGTGTGTGTGTGTTTGTGTCGGCTGTATGTTTGTTGATGATGTGTGTGTGTTTGTGTCGGCTGTATGATGACGTGTGTGTGTGTGTTTGTGTCGGCTCTATGTGTGTTGATGATGCGGGTGTGTGTGTGTCGGCTGTATGTGTGTTGATGATCCGTGTGTGTTTGTGTCGGCTGTGTGTATGTTGATGACGCGTGTGTGTTTGTGTCGGCTGTGTGTGTGTTGATGACGCGTGTGTTTGTGTCGGCTGTGTGTGTGTTGATGACGCGTGTGTGTTTGTGTCGGCAGTGTGTGTGTTGATGACGCGTGTGTGTTTGTGTCTCCAGCTCTTCATGTGCTTCATGTGGATCCTGCTCCAAGTGGCCGTGATGCTGATGTACTGGGACATCCCACCGCAGGAGGAGTCCAGCCCCAGGGAGGCGAGGGCCGTGGTGGTGGGGGGGGGCGAGGAGGAGAGCGAGGGTGAGGGATTGGGCGAGGAGGGCGAAGACGAGGAGGGGAAGCCGCTGGTGGCCCACGAATCTCTGGGCTCCTACGGAACCGTGCCCACAGAGCACATCACACCGGTGGCCAACGGAACGGTTCCTCACGGCCCGCGGCCGGACTCACCTGAACTGGAACCAGAGCCGGCCGGTGGCAGCCCACTGAAGGCCCTGAGCGCCAGCAGAGGTGAGAAGGAGGGGGGGGGGTTGATGGGCAGTCTAGTGTGGGGGCTTAGTGTTGGACAGTCTAGTGTGGGGGCTTAGTGTTGGACAGTCTAGTGTGGGGGCTTAGTGTTGGACAGTCTAGTGTGGGGGCTTAGTGTTGGACAGTCTAGTGTGGGGGCTTAGTGTTGGACAGTCTAGTGTAGGGGCTTAGTGTTGGACAGTCTAGTGTGGGGGCTTAGTGTTGGACAGTCTAGTGTAGGGGCTTAGTGTTAGGGCTGCACAATCAATTGTTTTTTAATCGAAATTGCAATTTGAACAAATGCAATTAGCTAATCGCAAAGGCTGCATTTAATCATGTAACTCTGTCCCAATGACTAATCTTATCACATCTATGATTTCTATGTGGTAAATGGTGGACAGTGGACCATTGATGGTGAATCGCCTGGCGTAGTGTCTTTGTGTGCATGTAGTATGTGTAGTAAAGAAATTTTACATTTTGTTTTAAATTTACTATAGGCTATAGTGTGTGTGTGCGGGGGGGGGGGGGGGGGGGGGGGTCAAAAAACACTCTCCTTATTGTGCTTACACAGAGCCAGGAACTGGAGGAAAGGTTAACACCGATTTCAGTGTTGGAGTTGTGTTCTACTCTGTGTGTGTGTTTGTGTTTGTGAGTGGAGTGGAGTTGTTTTCTGCTGTGTGTGTGTGTGTGTGTGAGAGAGAGAGAGAGAGTGGAGTTGTGTTCTGGTCTCTGTGTGTGTGTGTGTGTGTGTGTGTGGGAGTGGAGTTGAGTTCTGGTCTGTGTGTGTGTGTGTGTGTGTGAGAGAGAGAGTGGAGTTGTGTTCTGGTCTGCAGTGTTGTAATGTAACGGAGTACAAATACTTCGTTACTGTACTTAAGTAGACATTTCACGTATCTGTACTTTACTTCGCTATTTAAATATATGTCAACTTTCACTTTTACTCCACTACATTTCCTAGATAAAATGTATACTTTTACTCCGTTATATTTCCACTAAGCATCTTCGTTACTCGTTACTAAAACATAAAATTAGAAGAAATGTGTGCAACTGCAATAAGGGAGGTTATCACTGCTCCTAGATTGCATTACGCACGCTCTGCGCTCTATTTCAGCGCGTGTTTGTTGCTAAAGGAGGAGGGAGGAGGACGCACAACTGAAACCGCCATGGAAGCACGAGCACCTACTGGAGGACCTCCCGTTATCATAGACGACCACCCCGACGATAGTGGTGAACTCGGTGAACAGGGTAGTGGTGAAGAGAACGTCATACACCCGTGGCCGTATTTTCAAGAAATGTTTCTGTACATTGACAGCTTTCTGTGTAGCTGAACACTCCGCTACCTGCCTCAGCGGCCTGTGAAAGGCTATTTAGCATCGCAGGACTTGTCTTCAGTCCAGGAAGAGTAAGACTGAATCAGGCCCGGGGTGGGTAATCGGGAGAATTCCCGGTGGGCCGCTTCACTTTTGGGCTGGTCGAGGAAAAAAATATTGACATTTGTCACGTTAGTCTATCTTTTCTTAAAGTAGGACATGTTCCGCATTCTGTGCATGACACCAATGCCTCTGCATGGGTTGTAGCCTACGTGAGGGAGTTCTCCCCTCCCAAAAAGAGTTGGTTGGGTCCATATAGCCCGTCTTTTCCAAAAAGTTTTCTTAGATACGGATAGCTGAGCCGGCCCTACAGTAGGCTAGACACAAGCGTCAGGAAGAATGGATGGTAGAAAGTGGCAAGGAGAGACTGAGCAGAAGATCAACCAGTCGACCACTGAAAATGATGAGCCCGAAATTAGTGATGAGAAGGCCATGACTACAGGGACAAGTAGAGAGGATAAATTAAAGTTATTTAATGTAAGAAAGAGCAATTACCCTACATGATAAACCTATATGCCTTGTTTGCTCAGAAGAGGGTGTAGTAAAAGAGTAGGCTAAATCACCAACTACAATATAGCCTACCTATGCAAAAAACATGTAGCCTAAACATTAGTTCAATATGCCTCTTTGTGGAAGGGTGGGATACATTTCAAAGGCTTTCTTTCTTTCTTTCTTTCTTTCTTTCTTTCTTTCTTTCTTTCTTTCTTTCTTTCTTTCTTTCTTTCTTTCTTTCTTTCTTTCTTTCTTTCTTTCTTTCTTTCTTTCTTTCTTTCTTTCTTTCTTTCTTTCTGTTTTTGTTAACTTGTGGAATAGTGGAATATTTTTTGTTAACTTCTCAGTTGAAGTAAATTATTATATAACCTTTACACATTTGTTGAACCATGGTACTAATAAAAACTACAGGATAGTAATAGCTGAAATGTTGCTTCATTTATCCAATTTCCACCACTATGGAAAACGTGGGCCGGTCTTGGGCCTGAAACTCTCGGGCACTGAATTCTGGCAACTTTGAAAACCAGCTTCTTTTGAAGATGAACAGACACCTTTTCAGTTTCAACTAATGACTGGCATATTAGTAGCTGCTGGACATAGGTGGCCTGTGTGTGTGTGTGTGTGAGAGTGAGATGGTGACCTGGGGAGTAAGCCCCAGAAATGCTCATACCACATGACCAAAATGTTCTCCCTACAAGCAGGTCATTAAAAAAAAAAAAAAGAAATAAGTTATTTATTTTTCATTTTTACCTGAAGTTCATACAAAAGTGAAATTTCTTGATGAGTGAGATTAACCTTGGAACCCTGAATATGCTTTATGCTTTACTATAAAAAAGCCAAAATAAAGTTCACAATAAATGTTCAAAATAAAACCGCTTGCTTTTTACTTTTTACTTTTACTTCAAATACTTAAGTACATTAAATATCAGAAAATTACTTTTGATTCCTTAAGTACAGTATATATCAGATACTTTAAGACTTTTACTTAAGTAATATTCTAAAAGGTAACTTTCACTTCTACCAAAGTCTTTTTCTAGTACGATACTTGTACTTTTACTCAAGTATTGCTTTCTAGTACTTTATACAACACTGCTGGTCTGTGTGTGTGTGTGTGTGTGTGTGTGTGTGTGTGTGTGAGAGAGAGAGAGTGGAGTTGTGTTCTGGTCTCTGTGTGTGTGTGTGTGTGTGTGTGTGAGTGGAGTTGAGTTCTGCTCCTCATTGCATACTCTTGTCCCTCCAGAGTTCCTGAAGGAGGAGGTGGTGGTGTTGCTGACCGCTCAGTTCATCACACTGTTCAATCAGACTGCGCTTGAGGTGAACACTCACACACACTCACACACACTCACACACTCTTGTACACTCTCCTTCCCTCTCTGTCAGACACACACACACACACACACACACACACACACACACACACACACATACACATACACTCTCCTTCCCTCACTGTCACACACACAGTCACACACATTCACTCACACACACACACAAACACACACACACACACACACACACAATACCGTACATTTACACAAAAACACCCTCTCTTCCCTCTCTGTCAGACACACACACACACACACACACACTCACACTCACTCTCTCTCACTTACACACACACACACACACACACACACGTACACTCTCCTTCCCTCTCTGTCACACACACAGTCACACACATTCACTCACACAAACACACACACACACACACACACACACACACACACACACACAAATACAAATACAATACTGTACATTTACACAAAAACACCCTCTCTTCCCTCTCTGTCAGACACACACACAAAAACACACAGATGTCCTATTCTTCTGACTTCATCAGCCATGTCCTCATCCAGAGTGTGTGTGGTAGTTGATGACTAGTGGTCAGTGATCTTCCCTGTGTGTGTGGTAGTTGATGACAAGTGGTCAGTGGTCTTCCCTGTGTGTGTGGTAGTTGGTGACGAGTGGTCAGTGATCTTATCCAGGGTGTGTGTGGTAGTTGATGACGAGTGGTCAGTGATCTTCCCTGTGTGTGTGGTAGCTGATCACTGACCACTCTTCATCTTCCCTGTGTGTGTGATAGTTGATGACGAGTGGTCAGTGATCTTGTCCAGGGTGTGTGTGGTAGTCGATGACGAGTGGTCAGTGATCTTTCCTGTGTGCCCCAGACGATGGTGACTCCGTTGACCCAGAAGTACTTTAACTTTGGCGAGCTGGAGAACAGCATCATGTACTGCGTGTGCGGCGTGGAGGTCATCCTGGGCTTCTTCTTCGTCCGCTGGCTCAGCAAGAGGGCGGAGGAACGGGTGGTGCTGGCCGTGGGGCTCATCATCTGCAACATCTCCTGCGTCTGGTGCCTCATCTTCCTGGCCAACCCCGCAGGTGTGTGGCACGCACGCACGCACGCCACACGCATGAGAACCCCAATTACAACACCTAGAGATAGATGGCTGTTGTCTTATATTTGAAAAAGAAATCTTTCTTTAGGGCAGTTATATGTGTGTTATGTCTTATGCTGGAACCATCTGGAATGAATAATGACTGTGACAGTGTTGTTAAAGCTGCAGTTGGCAAGATTTTTTTGATCATATTCACTGAAACCGACACTATGCTCTGACAGAACAACATAAAAAAAAAAAAACCCGCACTTCTACCTCCACCCAGAGCCTGTTATTTGTTTTGCAAAAATCCACAGCTCCCGGTTCTTCTAGTCCAATCAGAGCAGGGTGGTGTGAGATTTGACTGTCAATCACAGTCTGGTGCAGTCTGGTGCGCACTGACGAGCACAAACTCAATGAGAGGGTGCTCGGTGGTAGTGGGGGAGGGGCATGAGAGGGTGCTCGGTGGTAGTGGGGGAGGGGCATGAGAGGGTGCTCGGTGGTAGTGGGGGAGGGGCATGAGAGGGTGCTTGGTGGTAGTGGGGGAGGGGCATGAGAGTTCTAAACATTAAACATTTTGGCTAAGTCCCCTCAATCTGTCAGACTTGCCAACTGCAGCTTTAATTTTAAGATCACTGATGATGATGATGATAACAAACCACACACTGGTGTGCCATGAGCATGTAGTGTTACATTCTTTCATATTTATGTGAGTTTTATGTGATCTTGTTGCCCTTAAGTTGACTTGTGTGTATGCGATGGTGTGTGTGTGTGTTACAGGAAGCCTCCCCTGGCAGCTGGCGGAGTTCATAGTTGGAGTGTTCCTGCAGGTGCTTGGGCTTCCCTTCGTGGCTGTGGCCCAGGTCTCCCTCTTCTCTAAGGTCACTGCTGAGAAGACGCAAGGTGTGTGTGTGTGTGTGTGTGTGTGTGTGTGTGTGTGTGTGTGTGTGTGTGTGTGTGTGTGTGTGTGTGTGTGTGTGTGTGTGTGTGGCCATGGCCCATGTCTCCCTCTTCTCTAAAGTCACTGCTGAGAAGACACAAGGTGTGTTGGCTTATCGTCTCACATGCTTCTCAAATGTAATTAGAGTTATGAAAGGAGAGGAAGTTAGTGATAGCATTGCTGAGGAGACACCAGGTGTCTGTGTGTGTGTGTGTGTTGCATGTCTGTGTGTGTGTGTGTGTGTGCGTGTGTGTGCGTGTGAAAGAGGAAGTTAGTGAGACACTAGGTGGGTTGTGTTAGGATCTGCCAGTTCTGGCACTTTATGGACTCGTGTCTGAGTAAAACATGACAGCAGATATGTCTGGAGAGGATGCTGATGGCAGGACATGTCCATGTGGGTAATGTGGTTCTACTGGGAGAGACCTGATGTGGGTAATGTGGTTCTACTGGGAGAGAACTGATGTGGGTAATGTGGTTCTACTGGGAGAGACCTGATGTGGGTAATGTGGTTCTACTGGGAGAGAACTGATGTGGGTAATGTGGTTCTACTGGGAGAGACCTGATGTGGGTAATGTGGTTCTACTGGGAGAGAACTGATGTGGGTAATGTGGTTCTACTGGGAGAGACCTGGGGGCATGAAGGGAATGTGTTGTCAGCTGGGCTCCAGATTTACACTGTTTAATTAAAAGCGTTTGCAGCACTTGAAAAGCACACATGCAGTATTGGTAAGTGTGGGTGGGGCGTTTTTACAATGCCATTGTTAAAAGAGAACAAAGGCTGGATAAATCATACATTTGGCTTGTTTTTGTTTTGCCTCATTTGAAAACCTCTCACCTCCATGTTTCGTCAGTTGTATGAAATGTGTAGTATTCTCAAATGTGTAGTATTCTCAAATGTGTTGTGCTAGATCTGAAGCAGAGAAGTGTTTGCCCGTCTTAGATACGTTCATATGGGGGAACGCTGTGTCACTCCTGCCTATAGTGTCAGTCTTGGAATGCTCCCTAACTTGTTCTATGGTAACCACCTGATGGAATGGTTGGAAGTCAAGTCACATAGCACATTTTATACACAGAGGTCATTCAATGTGCTTTACATGAACAAAAGCAAACAGGAATAGCAAACAAAAGCATAGAGAGGCAGTAGCCAAAGAACAGTTTAAAAAGTAGTTAATAGATAGTTAAACATTAAGTGCTGTCACCTATTCTATATTTACACGTGATGTCATGAATTGTTCGCACCACAGCAAAATAGCCTACTGGATCAATGGGTTGTAATGGGGAGTATTGACAGCTCGGTGATTATAGTGAGATATATAGTAACCTTAGTAATGCCCTGTGAAAAGGACACCATGTAAAAGTAATGGTGTTCACATCATAATGTAATTTGCCTGATCGCTCCTGTCTTTTTGCCGTCCAGCATGGCGCCTTCACGTGATGAAGTCGTGTCTCCAAATATAGAATATACAGCACATACATTCCGCATTCAGAGTTTTTCTATGACTCGGCCATTTTGAGATAGGAATGGTACTTATTCGATTATCCCATATATTCAGTGTGTGTGTGTCTGTGTCTGTGTGTGTGTGTGTGTGTGTGTGTGTGTGTGTGTGTGTGTGTGTGCGTGTGTGTGTGTGTGTGTCTGTGTGTGTACAGTGTGTGTGAGCGCGCACGTGTGAGTTTGTGAGCGTGTCTGTGTGTTTGTGTGTGTGTGAGAGTGAGTGTGTGAAGTGTTTACATTTTTCCCTAAGTGTCGTTTATCATTTCTATCACGCTCTGAACTCTTTTCAGCTAGTCAGCAGTCTGTGATGATTCATGCACTCGGCTCTCTGACAGCTTAGCCACCAAGCGCTGCAGAAGTATTCATGCTCCGAGACGCGTGACGCAGACACACAGCACTTTGTATTCTGCTGAGATCAGGACCCCTTATTTAATGTCACACCTTACAAACTCTTTAATTATCTGTAAGTTTAATAGCACTTTAATAGCACAAGTCCTCCATGAAGTCTCCTGACATCGTCTGAACCCCCTTCTGAAGCCCTCTGTGACCCTCCATCCACAGGGCCTGAGTTAGGAGTTAGAGTTGGAGTTTCTGACCCTTACAGTAAAAGTCCTCCATGACTTAATCACCCAAGGTGTTTTGTAGTCCTCCACCTGAGTCTCTGTGTCTTGAGGGTTTGAGCTCTTCCTTCAGCAGGTATGAATGTTGGAAAAAATTAACGTTCTATAGAATATCTGGGTTCATTGAATTCAACATGGAACTTTAGAACCTTATATTGTTGCGGAACAGAATGTTCAAAACTCACCAGCAGAAGAGTTGACTACATTCACAGTAAACGTGAGTCCTTCATGCAGTGACTCCCCTGACGTCTCCTGCCCCCCCCCCCCCCCTTCTCTCCTCAGGGTTCAGCCAGGGGGTGCGGCGCTCTGTGGGAGGCCTGGCCACCATCCTGGGCCCTCTTTGGGCAGGAGGGCTGACCAACAACTTGTACGTGATGCTGGGCGTGATGATGGCGCTGCTGGTCTTGCTCACAGTAAGTTTGCCCTACTGGCTCATGGGAGCTGGAGTACTACTGTGGCCTGATGGGAGCTGGAGTACTACTGTAGCCTCATGGAAGCTGGAGTACTACTGTAGCCTGATGGGAGCTGGAGTACTACTGTAGCCTCATGGGAGCTGGAGTACTACTGTAGCCTCATGGGAGTTGGAGTACTACTGTAGTTGTGATGTTAGATGTTGTCAGTAGTCATTTCTGACAGCCACTGTGTAACCTCTTGGTAATTTATTTAGAATTGCACTTAAATATAACTTTTCAGCAAAACACTCACCATCGACATTTGCTTTGAGTGTTCAGAATTGGTACTTACATTGGTACAGAACTCCCAGTACACTAACTAAGTTGTTGATGCTTTGTTTTAATGTGTAGGGACCCTATTGGAGCAGCCGTGACCTACTGGTTAGCGCTTCGGACTTATAACCGGAGGGTTGCCGGTTCGAACCCCGACCAGTAGGCACGGCTGAAGTGTCCTTGAGCAAGGCACCTAACCCCTCACTGCTCCCCGAGCGCCGCTGTTGTTGCAGGCAGCTCACTGCGCCGGGATTAGTGTTTGCTTCACCTCACTGTGTATCACTAATGTGTGTGTGTTTCACTAATTCACGGATTGGGATAAATGCAGAGACCAAATTTTTCCTCACGGGATCAAAAGAGTATATATACTTATACTTATACTATTCATACTACTGCAGAAGTGTGGTGCTATTTTGGGCATTATTAGTGATTAAAAAATGGCCGTTTGGATACGTTTGGTGCACTGCCCTTAGCTCTTGCACCGTTAGCCTTTTGGGCAGTAAGCGCTAAAGTCGGTCAAACTCAGTACTTCTTCGATCAACATAATCCAGCTCTCGAGGGGGTGTTCGACTGGTCGTCATGGTGAAAAAGACCCTGGGTTCAAATTACTTCGGAATTACACTTTAAGTGATGTCTTGCTCCCTGAGACTTACAGTAAGTGATGTCTTGCTCCCTGAGACAGAACTGAATCCTGATGTTTTAATGTCTCATTCCCTGAGTCCGGATGTGGTGATGTCTTATTCTCTGAGACTTTGACGATGTCTAGGCCTGATTTGATGTTGTCTGTTCCAGATCATGATGTTTATCTCCTGTTCCAGATCATGATGTTTATCTCCTGTTCCAGATCATGATGTTTATTTCCTGTTTCAGATCATGATGTTTATCTCCTATGAGAAGCTGGTGGAGCCCCCTGTTGTTGAGCACGCAGACAGCTACGAGGACTGAGCCACTTGCAGAGAACACAGGAAGTGAGTTGAGAACACAGGAAGTGAGTTTGAGTTTGAATCTTAATCAGTAGTTAGATCATTGGATTTGACTTGAGACAAGTCGTCATTAATGTTTTTATTGTTTTATTAATGTTTTGTAATTTAGACAATATAATTTTGTCGTTCTATCATAACGTGCATCACACGTTACTATATGTTTAAGGCTTGTGCTGCTTTTTGCAGTTGATTGAAGTCAGAACAAGCCACATTTAATCTCTTACTATTTTATTGTTCATCATTATTTGAAGTACCCCGTACGACTAATCATGAACCCTCTTTTCCCTCTCTGTCTCTCTCTCTCTCTCTCTCTCTCTCTCTCTCTTTCTCTGGGTATGAAGGTTGTGAGTCTGAGGTCTGTCTGGCTATATGGCCAGCATGTGACGGGCTTCATGGGATGTGTTCTGGTATGTTGACCCAATTGGACCTCTCACACCTCATCACCTGTACCTTACAGAGTCATCCCAGAGGACTTGGCCCCATACACACACACACACACACACACAGGTCCAGAACACACTGACCCCATGGCTGGGTCTCTGTTATGTTTCCTGTGGAAATAAATTGGGGTGGCGAACCAACAAAAGAAAACTCCCAAAGTGTGCAGTCAGTAGAAGCTGGGAGACAGTTATTCAGGCATTGATGTTAGCTGGTCACTGAATGTAATGATCTATGGATCCAGGGAAATGCAACAGTCCTTGAGTGGCTGTTTTAAACATGCAGTACCCCTTGTGGACACAAGAGGGTGCTGACGTCCTTCGTAGAGGCTGTAGGTGACCACCACTGACCTTTTCTCTGCTGTCTGCCACTGCTCATCACCCGTCTTCCTGTGTTTCATTAAAGACTGCTGGCTGCTGGCTCTGTTTTGTTTTGTTTAATTGTTTTAACTCACTGCTTATTATTTCAATGTGTCAAAATAACAGATTTGACTATATAGTTATAGTTGAATTTGGAAATATTCTGAGTAAGCAATTTCTGTTGCTTGTTTTTAACAATACTGGAATAAAATGTTTTGCTTAAGAGCTTAACCAATTGTTAAATGTTTTGGAATATTTATTTATTTATTTAAAACTCAGTGAGCAACTTAGCAACTGTACAATAGCCAGTGAAAAATGTTGTTTGTTCTAAAAAGCAATATATTAAAAATGAAAACATATTCTTATCTTATAAAATAAAGCACACATTATTAGTGATCCTCCAATTCTCATTTTTATCTGCACTCACAAACAAGGTCATTATTTTCTTGATGCATTCTCTCTAATATATTATATTTTTTTTGAAAAAGACAAAACATTTTTGTTGAGGTGGATTTAAAGTGTGAAACATTTATAAACTTTGATTCACTATACAGTAGGTGTAAAAATGCTTCACTATAGGTTTTTATGCTGCTGGTTAGCCTTGAAGCTTTGGAGCTTAGAAAGAATCCTGCACACTGACCATTCCGCAAGCAATTATTTATTTAGAATACAACTTTTCGGTCTTAGACCTTCATCAAATAAATTTACCTGATGAAGGTCTAAGACCGAAACGTTGTATTCTAAATAAATAATTGCTTGCGGAATGGTCAGTGTGCGGGATACTTTCTAAGCTCCTGATCTGCGACCTTTGGTCATATCCAACACACCTGCCTGACAAAAGAGGTGTGCAAAAAGCCTTCTTATGTTGCATAGTCTTGAAGCTTTGGAAGTGCTGAACAAAGAAAATGTCATGGATTTATATGTTTAGCGTTCAACTGCTTGTAGCATCTCTGAAATATGAGCTGACTGCATACAATGCGTCAAATCTGAAAATGAATACTTTTGTGCATACATTATCCATACTACTTAATCAGTTACACAGTAATATATCACAAAATACATGCATCTAAAATATACTGCATAATTAATTAGTTTTGATTCTGCAATTCACTGTTGTAAAACGGCTATGACTAACAACAAAAACATTTATTCACTGAATACTCAATATAAGGATGTTTCTATCTCAGTGATTTGCAGATGGAATGATTACAGTTTTGTTATGTAATAATACATTTTTTATAATACATACAATTTTTTTTTTAATGTTTTAATTTTTTTTATTATTTGAATAACATGTTTCCTGGAAAGAGGCATTTTACGGAATGTAAAACCAAATATATTTATTGTTTTGTAAATGCAATAATAAAGAATAACATTTTCTTGTGGTCCAAATAATATATGCAAAGAATTCTGAATTGGTTTGATTTTGAATATTTTAAAATAGTTTTATATTAATAATACATATTAATAATACAGAAATATACATATAATCAATAATAATAATGATGTATAATATTTTAGAATACAATATGATTTATAATTTATTATTATTATTATTATTATTATTATTATTTTGTACAATAATAATAATTATAGGCAATATTGAAAAAAATCTTCGAGCCAAGGATTCTATCTGTTAGTTTCACCAAACACTTGAAATAGATAATCTTTTTTAAGAGAGAGCTTTTTAACATATTTTGTGTGGTCTTTTTTATTTTTTGATACTGTATAATATATCAAATGATTCCTATGACACCGTCAGCCGTAATGCTCAGTGAAGAGCTTTGCTTACCTGTTATGTAATGTCAGTCTACCTTTATTGCCAAAATATTATGGGTTTTTAATATGTTGGCAAAACATTAGCATGGTAATTACTAGCCTCACTGTCAACACATGAAAAGATTAGATTACAGATTCAGTCTAATTCCTCATGCGCGGTCCAAAGAAATTTCCGGAAAAGTTTAGGGAAATCACTTGAACGATTCTTTCATTCTTCGCAACTTTCTTAAACAACAGGGGGCGCTGTTTGTCTTCACTTCACCGTTAGACCAGCGGAACATTTTGTTGATTTTCAAAGGATTTGGAACCACCCAGAAGGTGGGGCGCGAGGGGAGCGCATATTTCCGAAGGACGCGCAGTCTACGATATGACGTTTCATCGAGGGCGGGCAATTTTTCGTTGGCCTCTCGATGAACTCGGAAATCTGGACTCGGGGGCAGCTGAGGATGGCAGTATGGCACCGGGCCAGTGACGAGCGAATTTGGTAGCATTTTTTAACTGGTCCAGCCCCTTCCTCAGAGCGCAAGTCTGACCGAACAACGACCCAGCGACTGGGGTCAGAAGTTCAAAATACGTCACGTGTCGCTATGGCTGGTTGGTGGATGCTTTCTGAAAAATCAGGTTACGAGACAAATCTCACATTTCCCCGTGTAAAGCTATGATTCGGGGCATGTGAACTCTAGATGAACCCGTGGCTTTTTCCGAACGGGGAGGGCGCTGGTAATATTTTTTGGGTTTGTTATGGGGGTAAGAGTTTAATTTTTGCTAGCTCATCTCCCGACAGTGACCGTAGTTTGACCCCATAGACGGGTAGAAGGGTGCAGTGGGGGGAGGTTGGGAAAAGCTGAGGGCTCGGTGACGCAAATGTTTTTTAACAGTTTGGTGCTTTGCCATTCTCGGGAGTGCCAGTCTGAGTGAGCTCCAGGGAGCGGCGGCCATGTTGTTTTGGTTGACTGCGGTCTTCACGGGAACAGGCAGCGCGACCAACATGTCTGCTAAAGCGCGGCTCGTGCTTAATGCCAAATATTAGCCTAAATGCCTAAAATCGCAAGATATATATAAAAATATACTGTATATTAATTTAGCTGTTATCAAAAATATGTTTAAAAGATTCAGTTTCAATTCAACCAAATCAGATTGGCACAGGGGCAAAGAGAAGCTTTCCTCTCCATTAAGGCTGTTGTATATCAAATATTGAACATGTATGGTGGTGTTAGACAATTGTCGCAGCCCGGTGGCAAAAAATAGCTGCTTGCTCCATGCTTTAGAAACTTCTAGAGTGTTGCTGGCACCAATATCATGGTTAAATAATTAATTTGTGCCTCCGCTGCGGATGAAGTGTGAAACTTATTGTGAGCCCTGAGTGATGTTTTTCTGCGCTGAAAAGAGCTCTGCATGTGTCCGCTAAGAGCTGTCACCCAAGGGGACCAGACCAGCGAGAGAACGCAAGGTGCACTGCATGATGCTCACCTCTCGCGCCTTGTAAAAAGGTCACCTGACAAACACTCTTACCTAGAGGCTTTGAGTTCAACGTTAAAATATTTGTGTGTTGTTTTTTTTCCCCTTCCACTAAGGTGTGGAGGGCTGTCTAAGCCATTACTCTATGTAATGAATGAATATCAGAGAGCAGACAACTTGCGTGTCTGATCTCGCGGTTATGACATGTCCGTCAGACAGCTTCACACCTCTCAGACGACCGATCGCTCTCCACTCAGCGTCCCCGTGGAGCACTAGTGGGGCTCGGAGCCCCCGGACTGGAGAAGAACAGAGGCCTGAATTCTTTAAGATAGAAACACTATCAGTGTTACTCGTGCCAAATGCTTCTGTGCCGAAGCCGACTGGGCCGGCGGAATGTAAACCCAGTGAGCTCCCGGACTCATCCACGTAGTTCTGCTTCTGTTGCCTTTGCAGTGTCTCTGAAGATATTTTCCCCCAAAAGTAACAAGTTGCATGGCAAGCCATGTTTTTGATGAATTAGTCTGCTACATTTAGTATATTTTAAATCCTATACCCATAATGTAAATTCTAAATATTTGTATTTAAAACAATTTATAATATATATGTATTTAATTCAGTGCTGGCTATAATAAATTATTTTATACATACAGTTAAGAACAAAATAATTCATACCCCTGGCAAATATTGATTTAATGTTGATTTACTCTTTATCAATGTTTGTTCTGACTGAAAATGACACTGCCATATGCCAAAAGGTTGTAAGACAATGTGGTAGAAACATGGAATCAGAAAAGTGTTTGCATCTTTTTGAAAATAATTCATGAAAAATGTTGTGTCCAAAATGAATCATACCCTTTGTAAATAATCAATGGAAACATTGTTATTTGCCATCACACCTCTCAAAATGGTTCTTATAGTACCTACCAAGCCTCCATGTCTCCACAATGATGCCTACATTTTTTAGCAGCAATCCGGGTTTTGAGGCAGGAACGATTCCTTGCCATCACTATGGCCTTGTGCTCACTTTTTTATGGATTGAGGTCTGGACTCTGGCTGGGCCACTCTAAAATGTTGATATTGTTCTCTGGCTGGGCCACTGTAACATTTTGATATTTATCTAAAATGTTCAGATTGTTCTCTGTTCACCATTTATTTCCCACTTTGGCTTGATGTTTCAGATCATTGTCTTGCTTTTCAAAAACATTAATAAGTCATGTTATTTAATTGTGTATTTCAGGTAATATCAATACAATTGCAGTTTTGCTGTTTTGATTGAATAAAGATAAATCAAATAACAGTAACCCAATTACTGTTGCACTGAAATTACTTGGAAAACAAAATATATAAAAATGATTATGGAAATTCATTGAAATAGAGGATATAGCGTTTTGGAACCAAACTCTACATACATAATATTAAATGATCTCTCATAGCCAGTACTGAATTTTCATTGTTCTAGACATAATGTGTTAGTATTTTATAAAGTGCTTACAACACCTACACTGTGCTTCTTGTGCATGGTGCAAGGCTAAGGTCCAAGGCAAAGGTTGCCAAAATTGTCCTTTACATTTTTTGAGTAGCAGTAGTCACCAAACATTTGGCAATCTGGATACTGTAGTCACCTTTACAACAAAATTAAAATAACCAAGCTATAGCTTGGAAAAAAACACCACGTAAAAGCAAATTACAAATCTACAATAACCATGAATAGACTCATCCTTCCCTTTCATTCTCTCCCTCTCTCTCTCCCTCTCTCTCCCTCTCCCTCCCTCTCTCCCTCTCTATCTCCCTCTCTCTCTCCCTCTCTCTCTCTCTCTCTGCGCGCCCCCTCCTCTCCTCCTCCCGGTGGCTGTGGGGATTATCGTCCCATCTGTGTTAGCCGTGTGCGGCGGTGCTAAGCCGAGGGCAGCTCTGTGCAGCTCTGTGCACTCGGGCGCTGTGATTGTTAACCCTGATTAACTTGATGTGGCGTTCAGTAGAGGAACAGTGTGAAAATAAAGTGCAGGGGTTGACCCACTGCCCCGCCACTGACCCCACTGCACATGGGTCTGAGAGGAAGGGAGGGAGGGGTGGCAGAGAGAGACAGAGAGGGAGGGAGAGAGAGAGGGAGAGGGAGAGGGAGAAAAGATGAAGAGAGAGAGCGAGGGAGGAAGAGAGAAAAGAGAGAAACAGAGAGAGGGAGATGGAGAGGGAGAAAAGATGAAGAGAGAGAGCGAGGGAGGAAGAGAGAAAAGAGAGAGAAACAGAGAGATGGAGAGGGAGAGAGGGCAAGAGCAGGATGGAGAGAGTAGGGAAATGAGTGAGCAGACACACACACACACACACACACACACACACACACACACGTCGCATCGGCTGTCTCCGCGTGGTTGAGCCATTTAGTGCTCTGAATGGAGAAACACTGTCAGTATGCAAACGGAGCTGTTCAGCAGCCAACTAAAGGATTTACACACATCCAGCACTCTGGCTGTTTTCATATCACTTTCACCCACACAGACGGACAATTCAGACGAGTAGCTTATATGATCAGATCATTCATTAACATTGGGACAGTTATGAGCAGGCTTAGCTTCTTTTGAAGTTGTTTGTGTGGTCTGTAAATCAGGTTTGCATATATTTGAATTGCAGGCCTGCTAACAGATGCTGCTTGGCTAGGCCTGTGTTCTCTAACTGCAGCTGGGCCACATTAGACTGCTAGACGTTCTCCTTCCGTGTACAAATCTCCTCTCACAACTGCAAAAGTGCAATGTGTCCCATGGGAGCCAGACTCGGAGGGACAGAAAAGACACCAAACATCAATAATGCATCAAGGAGCACTTGGCTCCTTCATCTGCTTAAACCGTAAAGGTGTACCGTCTGTCACACCGGTGTGACGGGAATGTTGGAAAATTAACGTTCTAAAGAATATCTGGGTTCATTAAATTCCACATAGAATTTTAGAACCTTCAATTGTTGCGGAACGGAGTCTCATGTTAGAATGTTGAAAAACCCACACCTTTAAGGGTTAAACCCAACATGTCTGTGCTAGGGAAGGTTCAAACTTCACACTCCTCTCAGAGAGAATGAACTTGTAAGTAAAAGCGGAATGCTTTGACTCTACTTTAACCTACTACTGATTGTACATTAACTGACGTAAATAATGTAGGTAAATAATAATGTGAGTTTTCACTGCTTCAAGAGCACGCTGCCAACTTAAAAGTACAAGAAAAAAACAGACATTTTCCCTGTTCTTTTCCATGAATGCTTTGCAAATAACAGTTTATTTCTATATAATCAGACTTTTCATCAGTTTGAAATGACACCGTGTGCATGTTTCAAAACGCACTTCTTTTTAAAAGTTTAGTTTTGTAGTTTCTTATTTATAGTACATCCAGAGGGCTCCTGCCAAAACTGATATATATTTTTATTTATATTTACATCAATTGTTCAGAGTGTGGCTTCGGTCTGTGGAGTGCTTGCTGATCTGCTGGCTTTGCATGTTTTATAACTATGGAAATATTTCAGAGCTCACATCCTAATCCACGTCAGCTCCGTCAGTCCAGCTAAGCTGGACCAGACCAGAGCGACTGGGCAGTGCTATTCTGCGATGTCCCAGTACAGAGTTATCAGCGGCAGGTTGAAAGCCGTCGCTCAGCGGCCTGGACTTTCGTCCTTCTCCCTCCGCTGCTTTCTCTTTTGACCCAATAATTAAGCTGCTTTGGCATTATGACTATCAAATCAGCTTTGGCGACCTGTGCAAGTAAATCTTCCCTAATCAAATACCACAACCTCCTCAGAGAGAGAGAGAGAGAGAGAGAGAGGACCACAACCTCCTCAGAGAGAGAGAGAGAACGAGAGAGAACACCACAACCTCAGAGAGAGAGAGAGAAAGAGAGAAAGAGAGAACACCACAACCTCCTCAGAGAGAGAGAGAGAGAACACCACAACCTCCTCAGAGAGAGAGAGAGAGAGAGAGAGAAAGAAAGAGAGAACAAACATGCTGTCTTTCTCCTATAGTGTCTGTCTGGCATCTTCCTATGATCCCATTCAGGAAATAATCTTTTTTTTAACCGCAGAAATAAAGCAAATCCCCTGTACAGCTGTTTTATCAAGTGACCTCTGAGCTTAACAACGCAAAGAATAACAAATCTGCGCCAGAGAGTGGGGTGTGTGTGTGTGTGTGTGTGTGTGTGTATGTGTGTGGGGGGGGGGGGGGTGACTATGGAACAGGGACTACTATTGGATGGTATAAAAGAGAGAGAGAGGGAGACAGGGAGACAGATGAAATTAATGTATGAAAGAGAGGGAGTCAGTGCGTGAGAGACAGGAAGAGAGAGCGAGAGAGAGATAGAGAGGGAGAGATAGAGAGAGGGGGAGAGATAGAGAGAGGGGGAGAGATAGAGAGGGAGGAAGAGATAGAGAGGGAGAGATAGAGAGAGGGAGAGAGAGATGGAGGGAGAGATAGAGAGAGGGAGAGAGAGAGAGAGACAAAGTAATACAGAGAGAGATAGAGAGATGGAGGGAGAGAGAGGGAGATGGCAGGGAGCAGCATGAGGGAGGTGGGAGGGGGCGGGGGGTGGGGGTTTGGCGAGGGGAGTTTCGGGAG
>NW_027468576.1:38605357-38610357 GCF_046254945.1 Alosa pseudoharengus | reverse complement strand
ATGGAGAGAGAGAGAGAGAGAGAGAGAGAGAGAGAGAGAGACAGAGAGAGAGAGAGGGCGATGCATTCAAGAAACACTGAAGTTTTGAAACGATAAATCAACAACATACTTGAATAACATAGATTCATGTTAATTTAGTCCAACTTTCTTTGTCTTGGCAAACAGATGGTGATTTGTGCTCATGTTCATATGTGCATATGGAAATCCTTTCCATGTGGCGGCGTTTTTACTCGAGGGCAGCAAAGCTAATTCTGTTTGTCACGACAAGTGGCTGGTTTCATATAGAATTAATTAGCCAGTGCTAACAACGTTGCTTGCCAAGAGTTATTTTGTTTCAGGCAAACAAACCAACAACACATTTTTGAAAATTATTAAAGGTGTGTAAAAAAATAAATAAAGATGCTAGTACACAGTCACATTAATCTGATACATGATGCATTATTAGAGAACAAACTGAATATAAAAACATATAACATTAGAAAGTCTGACTGTGAACGTACAGTGATTTGCAATTTTGACATTAACAGTACGCTGAGGTCACTTGCAGGTACATGTTGTGTAGAAGAATAAATCCATCTTGGCTTGTTGCAAGTCATAATAGAATAAAAGTGCCTTTGGTCATTCTTTGTTTTTTTCTGCCTTGCTGTCCCGGTAAAAAGGCTTTTCTTCTTCTCAGTAGCCCTGGAAAAGAGACTTGTGATCGGAGTGCATTCTATCACACCTCCAATGGCACAACAACATTCACAACTAGTCATTTTTTATTTATTACTAAATACAGGGGGTTCATACTTTATTTAATGTAACCTCACAGACAAAGATTGCCCTCATGAAGACACAAGGATTTCTATTATTACAAGTTATTGTATTATTCCCCAAAGATATCTACTTCTTTTCACGTAATGCATCACAGCCCAGGCGAGGGCAGAGATCTGACCCAACGATTACAGAATGTTACCAGGCTCGGCTCTTAGTCAGGCTACTTGCCTCTCACTCCGCGCTGAAAGCTTGTCCCCCACCATTCCAGGCTGAGAAAATGAAACTCATAAATATATTATCTGAGCAGGAAATACTAATATGAATATTTCAGGTCGAGGTTCACACCCACACATACATACACACACACACACACATACACTCACACACACACACACACACACACACGCACACGCCACCACACACACACACACACACACACACACACACACACGCACACACACACACACACAAACTCACACACACACAACAGAGGTGTGAGAATGCCGCAGGTTCGTGCTCCTGAGCAGGGCAGACAGTGGGAGAGGACCGAGAGGAGATGCTCACTTAGTCAGGTTTGACGCAATGCTGAAGAGGTTAACACTGCTAGTTAACACTGAACATGACACAATGCTGACGAGGTTAACACTGCTAGTTAACACTGCTAGTTAACACTGAAGATGACACAATGGCGAAGAGGTGAAACACTGCTAGTTAACACTGCTAGTTAACACTGAAGATGACACAATGGCGAAGAGGTGAAACACTGCTAGTTAACACTGCTAGTTAACACTGAAGATGACACAATGCCGAAGAGGTGAAACACTGCTAGTTAACACTGCTAGCTAACACCGAACATGACACAATGCTGACGAGGTTAACGCTGCTAGTTAACACTGAAGATGACACAATGCTGAAGAGGTTAACACTGCTAGTTAACACTGCTAGTTAACACTGAAGATGACACAATGGCGAAGAGGTGAAACACTGCTAGTTAACACTGCTAGTTAACACTGAAGATGACACAATGCCGAAGAGGTGAAACACTGCTAGTTAACACTGCTAGCTAACACTGAAGATGACACAATGCTGACGAGGTTAACACTGCTAGTTAACACTGCTAGCTAACACCGAACATGACACAATGCTGACGAGGTTAACACTGCTAGTTAACACTGAAGATTACACAATGGCGAAGAGGTTAACACTGCTAGTTAACACTGAACATGACACAATTCTGAAGAGGTGAAACATTGCTAGGTTAACACTGAAGATGAGAGACTGCATCCTGACATTGTTTGCATTATTAACAGAAAGGGCTGGGTGAGCTTTAGAGGTACTTTTGAATACATTTCCCACCTCCTTATAAAACTCAGAAATACTACTCTATTCTATATAAATTTATACAAAGGGTTACACAAAATGTATACTCAAGGTTATCACCTTCATCACCTGATAATTCATTAATCATAGGCATGGATCAGATACTCATTAATATTTCTCTGAACATGAGCATTAATATAGGTCAGTGATTTTATAGGCCAATTCAGCTGAGAGAAAAAAAATCATACGCATTTGTAGGAGTAAAAAAACGTTTCATTTCCACAGCAGTTGATGGATATTTAAATACTATACATTTGAACTGGTGGCAACACTTTAGTTTAGAGAACACGTGTTAGCCATTAATTCATAAGTAATGTGGATTTTTTAGTGCTCAATAAGGTCTGTATGAAGTGCCATTACACATTTATTAGGTCTTTATTTAGCAATTTCTTATTCTTACTGGTGATTTATTCTTGGCGAATACAAAATCAGCAACTTGGTCTTGATCTAAGGTTATTGATATATGCTATGGATCAAAATGCTTTGTAACAAGAAACTTTATAGCCTTCGAATACATTGTTTTAATATGTTACTATTCTGTCACTATATGTCAGAAAAGTCGATACACTCTCTATTTTGATCCGTACTATATATCTACTATACTATATATCAGTGACTAGATCAAGATCAACTAGTTGCTTATTAAGGATTTACCAAATTACCTTTTGATGCAAAATACAAAAAAGATAAATGTGCAGTGATGCTTAATACAGACCTTTGAGCTCTAATTCATACACATATTAGTTATGCATTAAAGGTGATCATGTGCTCCCTAAAATAAACTGGTTAATTAATGTGTTGATATACTATTGATATAGAAGCAAATAAAGCAAACGCAAAGTTGTGATTATCAAAAATAATTAAATGATAATTAAACATGTATATAATAGATCAAAAAGGAGGAATTACAGTACTTAATACATAACTCTTTACTCATTTAATTTTGGTGTATCGCTACATCATCAGCCTTTGACTAATTCATTAGCCTTTGACTAATTCATCGACGAGTTCATCTACATGTAAAATATACTGATATTTCATCTACATTTAAAATATGCTGATATTTCATCTACATTTAAAATATGCTGATATTTCATCTACATTTAAAATATGCTGATATTTCATCCACATTTAAAATATGCTGATATTTCATCTACATTTAAAATATGCTGATATTTCATCCACATTTAAAATATGCTGATATTTCATCCACATTTAAAATATGCTGATATTTCATTTACAATTAAAATGTATATTTAGTGCATTAGGTTTCAGTTTTGCTACTACGTTGTTACAACACTATTTACAACACTGTTTATCCAGATGTAATTACTATTGAGAAATGCTAGATGTGTTGGTATACTGACCAAGGTTATATAATATCTAACTCTAGGTGACCATTATCAATATAGTTATATAATATCTAGCTCTAGATGACCATTATCAATATAGTTATATAGTATCTAGCTCCAGATGACCATTATCAATATAGTTACATGTATATAGTATCTAGCTCTAGATGACCATTATCAATATAGTTATATAGTATCTAGCTCTAGATGACCATTATCAATATATATATCAATATAGTTATATAGTATCTAGCTCTAGATGACCATTATCAATATTGTTATATAGTATCTAGCTCTAGATGTGACCATTATTAATATAGTTATAGTATCTAGCTCTAGATGACCACTATCATTAGTAAATATTCTAACATGGCATATATATATATATACAGATATATTATGTGTGTATGTGTGTGTGTGTGTTTGTGTGTGTGTCTGTGTGTGTGTGTGTGTGTCTGTGTGTCTGTGTGTGTGTGTGTGTGTGTGTGTGTGGCTGTCTAATGTACATGCTCTAGTTTGATGGCTCATTGCTGTAGGGTCAATAAGTGTGTACATTCAGTGGTGAATAGGCTTTAAAAAGACATAATGCCTGTTTGTGTGTGTGTGTGTGTGTGTGTGGCTGCAGGCTGTCCTGTGTCTGGTTGCGAGAGACTTGCTCGGGGCCAGGAAATCAATAGCGTCTGATGTGGTGACCTTTTGACCTTTTGACCTTTTGACCCGCTGCTCTCCTCTCCACTCCACTCCACTCCGCACGGCTGGTGAGTCTCGCCCGCGCGCTCCGCTGACCTGCTTCCCCCGTGAAAAGGCAACGGCCATCAGACGCTCTCAGATGCATAGGACTTAAAGTGTCCTCACGTGAAAAGGCTACGGCCATCAGACGCTCTCAGATGCGTAGGACTTAAAGTGTCCTCACGTAAAAAAGCGACGGCCATCAGACGCTCTCAGATGCGTAGGACTTAAAGTGTCCTCGGCCATCAGACGCTCTCAGATGCGTAGGACTTAAAGTGTCCTCCTGGGGAGGGCGAGAGCTGTTGGACAAACAAAGCCTCCGATCTGCCTCGCCGTAGCAGCTGGCCTTGGTGTGGAGGCTCGGCAACAATGGACAGCCCGGTCCACAGGGAGAGGACATTCTCTGGCTCTCACGCTGGACGACAGAGGGATCAGGGACAGGAGATGGCGGACGTTTTTGTCATGCCATGCCCCGTAGTGCCCCAAGGTAGCCTCTCTGGCCCTGACACACACACACACACACACACACACGAAAAATCCAACGCTGGGCAGACACAATAATTATTCACAATTCTGGAGCCCAGTCAAGTTGGCCTGGGCTGCCCTATTATGGGCTAATCACACAGTCTGCTTGCTGTACGGGCAGCACAAAAGCCACGTCCAAATGGCGTCCGTTGCCAACATGTCTCCTCTCGCCTATACCCCCGCCCGCTCTCGTCCGCTCCTGTCCTGTCCTCTCCTGTCATGTCATGTCCGCCTCTGCAGCAGTCAGAAGGCAGGGTC
>NW_027468576.1:38595357-38600357 GCF_046254945.1 Alosa pseudoharengus | reverse complement strand
GGCCGGCTGGTCGCCCTGACGACGGACTGACCGACTGAGTAAGAGGAGCTCCTACTGAAATTCTGATGGCAGAGCTGAGGAAGTAAGAAGGCAGAGAAAATCTCTCTGAACAGCTGACCTAACAACCCAACGAGCTGTAACCAATCTGAGTGTTTGGCTATTGAGTGTGCCCCGCTGAAATTGAGGAAAGCCCTAAATGCAGCTCTTTTTTTAGCCATAAGTGTAGCTGTTTTGGTTCTCTGCTGAGAAGTCTAAAGGTCAGAGTGAGTTTGAGATGATGACTTTGTGCTTTAATTGCCCAATCACCTGTCTGGAGATGCAGAGGGAGATTAGGGGAAAAGCGCCAGTAATTTGGCCCTCCGCATCCCTGGGTCTGTGTGTCTCTGCTTTAGCAGTTGTTTCACTCAAGACTAATCTGCTGTCAACATATGCACGCACACGTGCACTTACACACACATGCACCAACTCACACACACTCATGGAACCGTTGCAAACACACACACTCTCTCTCTCTCTCTCTCTCTCTCACACACACACACACGCACACACACACATTCACTCACAGTGAGTGACTGGCCATTCCGTGCCTAGTGAAGGCCATGGCTGATGACATCAGCTGAAAGCCATGGAAAGACTGATATCGCACTGCGTTTGAGCCCCTGTTTCAGCTGGCAGTGTGAAGTGGATGACATCGTTTTTGTAGGTATTCGATACTAGATCAAATGAGCCTCTGAGTGCTTTTGGTTTCCCTGAGCACAAAAGGAGGGGGAGAGAGAGAGAGAGAGAGAGAGAGGGAGAGAGAGAGAGAGAGAGAGCACTAGGTGTTCCATCTGAGCCATGCAGACCCCAGATTGGACCGAGCGATGGAATGCAGCTGGCCCAGGTTTTGGCATGGAGGTACTTGACCAGGGTCTGATCAGGGCAAATCAGGGCTAGCCTGGGGTAGGTCATGTGTTAGATCAGGGACTGGGGTAAGTCCTGTGTTAGATCAGAGCTAGATTGGGATAAGTCCTGTGGCAGATCAGGGCTAGACTGGGTAAGTCCTGTGGCAGATCAGGGCTAGATTGGGGTAAGTCCTGTGGCAGATCAGAGCTAGAGCTAGATTGGGGTAAGTCCTGTGGCAGATCAGGGCTAGACTGGGTAAGTCCTGTGGCAGATCAGGGCTAGACTGGGTTAAGTCCTGTGGCAGATCAGGGCTAGACTGGGGTAAATCCTGTGGCAGATCAGGGCAGATCAGGGCTAGACTGGGTAAGTCCTGTGGCAGATCAGGGCTAGACTGGGGTAAGTCTAGACCCAGACATCATCAGGGAGACGGAGGCAGTGTAGATTGATTCATTTGCGCTTCACTCTTGCTTGTGTCTTTTTTGCTGTGTAAATTCCCAGTTAAAGCTGGTGACACTACCGGAAGCTACCGGCACTTCTACATTTTACTCTGAAGCGTACCTGCACTTTTTCTTGTGTACCAGCAGATCTCCTAAGTTGCCGATACACCTTTCTGTCATCTCCAAATCAGGTTCCGCGTGCACTCTGGGGCTAAATACCGGTAAGTAAACTACATTTCCCAGGAGTGTGGCGCTACGTGACTAAGTAAACTACATTTCCCAGTAGCGTGGCGCTACGTGATTAAGTAAACTACATTTCCCAGTAGCGTGGCGCTATGTGACACTCACCTGTTCCCCCAAACTGTAGCCTTGCCTCTGCAGCTTTCTATTGTTACGAGGCAGCAAAGAGGCTACAGAATCATCACCGCACATTAACCGCTAATTAAGCTGCTCTGACAGAAGGTAATGTTAGCGCATCTTAAAATGCCTACCAGTCTAGAACTGTGAATCAAAACACTCCAACACCGGCATAAGTAACATGTTTAAAAACTATTGCGTGTTAAGGGGGAACACATCACATCAGATATCTGCAATTAAAATGTATGCCCAGAAGCAATGAAGCTACAAATATTGATAATACAGTGACATATAGTTAAATGTCATCTACAAAACTCTCATCAATTGAAAAAAGCAATTCAATGTTTTCAACCATTGGTCTGGGTATTTTGTTGCCTTTATTTTCTTCTTGGAGTACACCAGAATGCTTTATTTACATGATAAAATCCCAAAACAGACAGGGGTTTACTTTGCAAATATGTAACCTTTTTCAGCCCTTCTCAGTTTACAGGTCTGTAAATAGGCCTAAGCAGTAAGCACACTGTGATTCATCTGCAATATCTCTTGGTATCTTTTATTCACTGTAAAAATTAAGAATATAATTTAGCCTATTTGATATCTCGATACCAGCTGATACATTGGCTGATATGGATCCACCGTACGATACATGATGAATGATGAGTACGACACCTTTTTTTCACCACTTCAAGCACTGTCCACACTATGCACTTACTGGCATTAAATACACATGAGACATGCAGACAGACAACAATAAAATCACCATGAAATGTTCTCATCATCAAACCCTTCAACATGAACAGTGTTCCCAAATGTTCTCATCATCAAACCTTTCAACATGAACAGTGTTCCCAAATGTTCTCATCATCAAACCTTTCAACATGAACAGTGTTCCCAAATGTTCTCATCATCAAACCTTTCAACATGAACAGTGTTCCCAAATGTTCTCATCATCAAACCTTTCAACATGAACAGTGTTCCCAAATGTTCTCATCATCAAACCTTTCAACATGAACAGTGTTCCCAAATGTTCTCATCAAACCCTTCAACATGAACAGTGTTCCCAAATGTTCTCATCATCAAACCTTTCAACATGAACAGTGTTCCCAAATGTTCTCATCATCAAACCCTTCAACATGAACAGTGTTCCCAAATGTTCTCATCATCAAACCCTTCAACATGAACAGTGTTCCCAAATGTTCTCATCATCAAACCTTTCAACATGAACAGTGTTCCCAAATGTTCTCATCATCAAACCTTTCAACATGAACAGTGTTCCCAAATGTTCTCATCATCAAACCTTTCAACATGAACAGTGTTCCCAAATGTTCTCATCATCAAACCCTTCAACATGAACAGTGTTCCCAAATGTTCTCATCAAACCCTTCAACATGAACAGTGTTCCCAAATGTTCTCATCATCAAACCCTTCAACATGAACAGTGTTCCCAAATGTTCTCATCATCAAACCCTTCAACATGAACAGTGTTCCCAAATGTTCTCATCATCAAACCCTTCAACATGAACAGTGTTCCCAAATGTTCTCATCATCAAACCCTTCAACATGAACAGTGTTCCCAAATGTTCTCATCATCAAACCTTTCAACATGAACAGTGTTCCCAAATGTTAGGGGGATACCAGGCCTGAGCCCAGTCACTGATTGATCTCTGACCGTCGGGGCGGTTAGACGTGTGCACTTCCTGGCTGTCTCTCGCGCGGGCATTCTTCACACACAGCCCTCCGCTCCACACAGGGCTCAGGGCGCCGTGGCGATACAGTGGCGCTGCCAACGCATCCTGTTCCATCTGATCTCTGGCTTCACACAGGCACGCACATGCCACTGTGGAGAAGGACCTGCTGTGACAACCAGCGCTCACACACACACACACACACACATGCCACTGTGGAGAGGGTCCTGCTGTGACAACAAGCGCTCTCAGTGGGTTACGTCACACACACACACACACACTCACACACACAAACACACACACACATACACATGCGGCCGCCTGCCAAAAAACGCGCCAACTGTTACTCTGGGCTTTGTAGTGCAAGCCCTGTGGGACAACCCCAAATCTTACAGGAGACACTGGGACGTGGGTATGCACACACACACACACACTCACTGTGGGACAACCCCAAATCTTACTGGAGACACTGGGACGCATGTGTGCACACACACACACAGACACACACACACACAGACACACTGTTTAATGCTCTCACTCTCACACAAACTCATGCATACATTTTCATGCCCCCCCCCCAACCCACACACACACACACAACCAAACACATTCTGAATTGGGGCTGTGCTGCTCTAGGTATGGCACAGCATAACTGACTTGAGCCCATAATGGTATCTACATGCCACACGTGTGGAGTCACGAATACAATAGAAGCCTTTTCTGCTCCCCTCTCAGTGACTCGAGGTAGGAATGTGCTCTCACTTGCGTCCTGCACACAAATACCACCGTAGGACACACATCAGAGGCATCACCATCGCCAGTTAAAGCTGCAGTTGGCAAGTCTGACAGATTGAGGGGACTTAGCCAAAATGTTGAACTCTCATGCCCCTCCCCCACTACCACCGAGCACCATGTCATTGAGTTTGTGCTCGTCAGTGCGCACCAGACTGCACCAGATTGTGATTGACAGTCAGATCTCACACAGCCCTGCTCTGATTGGACCAGAAGAATCGGGAGCTGTGGATTTTTGCGAAACAAATAACAGGCTCTAGGTGGAGGTAAAACTGCTTTTTCTAAAACTGGCTGATATATGTTGTTCTGCTGGAGCATAGTGTCGGTTTCAGTGAATATGATCTAAAAAATCTTGCCAACTGCAGCTTTAACAATAATGAATCTGAGCTTCCACGCTAACTAGCTACTTAGCCCTGTGTGGTGCTACAGTACTTGTGAAAGCTAAATGTGATAGGCCTTTGACTTTCATAGAGAGCGTTTAGTCTGTGGGAAAAGCAGCTTGTGTAGAGACTGTTGTAGGACAGATCAGCCAGCTTATGACGCGTGTGCAGTGCTACTTTTCACACTTGACAGGAAGTGACTAAGCATTTGGCTATAAGCTGCCCCATTTTTTGTTGATGTCAGTTTGTTGATGTCTGGGTCCTTTGGCTGTACACAAATGTGAGGAGCTGTCAGAAATAAATCTAAACAAATATAAACAAATTCTTCAGTGTGATGTTCAGTTCACACATACATACTCCAAACAGCTCTGTTGTGCTTTAACAAGTAAAGTGTCGTTCCATACTAGAGCGTAGTCAGGGCCAGTTCAGGGCTACACTAGGGCCATATCAGGGCCAGTTCAGGG
>NW_027468576.1:38585357-38590357 GCF_046254945.1 Alosa pseudoharengus | reverse complement strand
CGTCTCCTCTCTGCTGAGTAATGTGTCCCAAAGCGTCTCCTCTCTGCTGAGTAGGGTGTCCCAAAGCGCCTCCTCTCAGCTGAGTAGGGTGTCCCAAAGCGCCTGGGCCTGGGCATATTTTGTCCCAGTATGTCCTCTTGGGGGAGCTGGACTCTAAAACCCAAAAGGCCTGGGCCAGGTGAGACCTGAAGCTGCACCTTATAGCTGGGCCAGGTGAGACCTGAAGCTGCACCTTATAGCTGGGCCAGGTGAGTCCTGAAGCTGCACCTTATAGCTGGGCCAGGTGAGACCTGAAGCTGCACCTTATAGGTGGGCCAGGTGAGTCCTGAAGCTGCACCTTATAGCTGGGCCAGGTGAGTCCTGAAGCTGCACCTTATAGCTGGGCCAGGTGAGACCTGAAGCTGCACCTTATAGCTGGGCAAGGTGAGTCTTGAAGCTGCACCTTATAGCTGGGCCAGGTGAGACCTGAAGCTGCACCTTATAGCTGGGCCAGGTGAGTCCTGAAGCTGCACCTTATAGCTGGGCCAGGTGAGACCTGAAGCTGCACCTTATAGCTGGGCCAGGTGAGTCCTGAAGCTGCACCTTATAGCTGAGTCAGGTGAGTCCTGAAGCTGCACCTTATAGCTGGGCCAGGTGTGGTCTGAAGCTGCACCTTTTAGCTAGGCCAGGTGTGGTCTGAAGCTGCACCTTATAGCGTGGCCAGGTGTGTAGGCCCAGAGGATGGAGCACCTGTGACAGTCATGGGAAATCCAAGGGAGACAGTGGTAGTGCCTGTGTTCAGTTGCACCAGGAAGCGTTATGTGTGTTTGGGTGACAGACTTATTTAAATTGTTTGACCCTATTCAGATTTGATCAATCACATGTTTGATGTTATCTTGACAAGTCCGTTTTATGGTCACCATGGTTGCAATTATGACATTAAACAGCCAACAGCTCAATCTTTATTTTTCTGCTCATAACAAACTCCCAACTGTACCAGACTCAGTCTGTAAGTTTGGTCCACTTAACCTCCATCGTATCCATGGCAATTAGATCGGGAGTTCTGTTCCCAGCTCTGCTTGCACAAGACCTGCTCAGGACTGTGTGCTACTGCACTATAGTTGTTACTTTGCTGCTAGTAGAGTGGTTTATTTACTGCTGCTGTTTCATATCAAGTAGAACAACCTCGAGATCTCTGCATCATTTCGATTCAGTAGACTGTTTTAAAATCTGGAGATCAACGAACAAATCGTAACTGTGAAAGTCAGTTTGATTATGTCCAACTGTAACTTGCACCGCTGGCGTGCTCTGCATTGAAGTGTTTGATCTTACGTCTTATTTCTGCTCTTGGTTCATTCTTAATCAGCACACACACACACACACACACACACACCACACACACACGTACACACACACACACCACACACACACACACACAGACACACACACACACACGCACACACACACCTCCAGAGCCTCCAGAACACATTCATCTCTCTGTTTCTCTCTGGCACTCCGAGCCGTGTGATTCATCCCTCTGTTTCTCCACTGAGGCCTGTTAATCTCAGTCCTATCTCCAGACTGATGCCACTGAGGCCTGTTAATCTCAGTCCCATCTCCAGACTGATGCCACTGAGGATCTCCAGACCGATGCCACTGAGGATCTTCAGACCGATGCCACTTTGAGGCCTGTTAATCTCAGTCCTATCTCCAGACAGATGCCACTGAGGCCTGTTAATCTCAGTCCCATCTCCAGACTGATGCCACTGAGGATCTCCAGACCGATGCCACTGAGGATCTTCAGACCGATGCCACTTTGAGGCCTGTTAATCTCAGTCCTATCTCCAGACAGATGCCACTGAGGCCTGTTAATCTCAGTCCTATCTCCAGACTGATGCCACTGAGGCCTGTTAATCTCAGTCCCATCTCCAGACTGATGCCACTGAGGCCTGTTAATCTCAGTCCCATCTCCAGACTGATGCCACTGAGGCCTGTTAATCTCAGTCCCATCTCCAGACTGATGCCACTGAGGATCTCCAGACAGATGCCACTGAGGCCTGTTAATCTCAGTCCCATCTCCAGACTGATGCCACTGAGGCCTGTTAATCTCAGTCCCATCTCCAGACTGATGCCACTGAGGATCTCCAGACAGATGCCACTGAGGCCTGTTAATCTCAGTCCCATCTCCAGACTGATGCCATTGAGGATCTTCAGACCGATGCCACTTTGAGGCCTGTTAATCTCAGTCCTATCTCCAGACCGATGCCACTGAGGCCTGTTAATCTCAGTCCCATCTCCAGACTGATGCCACTGAGGCCTGTTAATCTCAGTCCCATCTCCAGACTGATGCCACTGAGGCCTGTTAATCTCAGTCCCATCTCCAGACTGATGCCACTGAGGATCTCCAGACAGATGCCACTGAGGCCTGTTAATCTCAGTCCCATCTCCAGACTGATGCCACTGAGGATCTTCAGACCGATGCCACTTTGAGGCCTGTTAATCTCAGTCCTATCTCCAGACCGATGCCACTGAGGCCTGTTAATCTCAGTCCCATCTCCAGACTGATGCCACTGAGGCCTGTTAATCTCAGTCCCATCTCCAGACTGATGCCACTGAGGCCTGTTAATCTCAGTCCCATCTCCAGACTGATGCCACTGAGGATCTTCAGACCGATGCCACTTTGAGGCCTGTTAATCTCAGTCCTATCTCCAGACCGATGCCACTGAGGCCTGTTAATCTCAGTCCCATCTCCAGACTGATGCCACTGAGGCCTGTTAATCTCAGTCCCATCTCCAGACTGATGCCAGTTTCTGGAGATGGGCACGCAGATATCAGTGAGTGTGAAGTGACAGGGACCCGAGCAACGTTGATGCATTGGTCATTGGGCCGTCGGCTTGTCGGCTCTTTGGCTCGTCGGCCTGAGATGGACTATGAAGACAGAGACAGAGTAAACTGCACTGGCATCTATATTGTTTCTCTATGGTTTATTTGTACCTAGATAACCGTTTGACCGTAACGTTTCTTACTGTCCACTGAATCCTTGATAACCGGTTGACCATAATGTTTCTTACTGTCCACTGAATCCTTGATAACCGGTTGACCATAATGTTTCTTACTGTCCACTGAATCCTTGATAACCGGTTGACCATAATGTTTCTTACTGTCCACTGAATCCTTGATAACCGGTTGACCATAATGTTTCTTACTGTCCACTGAATCCTTGATAACCGGTTGACCATAGCGTTTCTTACTGTCCACTGAATCCTTGATAACCGGTTGACCATAATGTTTCTTACTGTCCACTGAATCCTTGATAACCGGTTGACCATAGCGTTTCTTACTGTCCACTGAATCCTTGCACCTTCATTGCCACGACTGCATTTTCCACTGCATTTATTCTGTTCTTTTTACATCTCTTCCTTCATCCCTTGATCCCCCTCTTTGGGATGGTCACCTTGGTGACCCTTAATAAACAGCGTTTAGATTTCTCTGGGATGGTCACCTTGGTGACCCTTAATAAACAGCGTTTAAATTCCTCTGTCATCACATCCCACTCAGTGGCTCAGAGGAGGGCTCGTCCGCTCAGCACCCTTAAGAGTCCTGGCCAGGAGGAGGGTTCTGGACACGGGGTGTGTGTGTGTGTGTGTGTGTGTGTGTGTGTGTGTGTGTGTGTTTGTATGTCTGTGTGTGAGTGTGTGTGTCTGTGTGTGTGTGTGTGTGTGTGTGTCTGTGTGTGTGTATCTGGACTCCTGACACAGGGTGCATTGGCCAAGGTGTGTGTGTGTGTGTGTGTGTGTCTGTGTGTGTCTAGTGTATGTGTGTGTGTGTGTGTGTGTGTGTCTGTGTGTGAGTGTGTGTGTGTCTGTGTGTCTGTATCTGGACTCCTGACACAGGGTGCATTGGCCACGGTGTGTGTGTGTGTGTGTGTGTGTCTGTGTGTGTCTAGTGTATGTGTGTGTGTGTGTGTGTCTGTGTGTGAGTGGGTGTGTCTGTCTGTGTGTGTGTATCTGGACTCCTGACACAGGGTGTGAGCCCTGGCCACAGAGTGTGTGTGTGTGTGTGTCCGTCCGTCCGAACTCTGGCCACAGTCAGCTCTCAAGCAGCTTACAGACACAAAATGGCTGCCAATAAAAAATGGCTTTGCTTTGTCTACTTGACACATTTGACCGCAAGTCTTTCAAGTTTACTCAGAAGGATCTCTCTCTCACACACACACACACACACACACACACTCTCTAATATCCACCCTATCAGGGGGTAAAAATGTTCCAAAAGGTTGCATGTGGACGGCTTTCAGCCCTGGAGACCGAGCACTTACACAGCTGTTTCTGAGAGCAGAGACATTAGAGCAACCACCTGACATTAGAGCAACCACCTGACAGACATTAGAGCAACCACCTGACATTAGAACCACCTGACATTAGAGCAACCACCTGACATTAGAGCAACCACCTGACATTAGAGAAACCACCTGACATTAGAGCAACCACCTGACATTAGAGCAACCACCTGACATTAGAGCAACAACATGTTTTATACTTTCACTCCTTCATTCATTTTCCCTTTTTCTTTCTTTCATTAATTTTCTTTCTTTTTCTTGTTAGTCCTTCATTTCCTCTTTTTCATGCATGGTATTAAAATCTAGACATGGCAACATTGAAATTGCAATTGTTTTAAAATATTTCCAACACATTCGCTTCATCAGTTGAAGTTTCACTCCATAATACCAAGAAAAACTGATTTAACTCTTTTCTAGTGAGCAGTCAACTGAGCAGTGTCCATGTTCCCCCCTCATGTTCCTCACGTTCCCTCACGTCCCCTCACGTTCCTCACATTCCCTCACGTTCCCTCATGTTCTTCACGTTCCCTCATGTTCCTCACGTTCCCTCACGTCCCCTCACGTTCCTCACGTTCCCTCACGTTCCCTCATGTTCTTCACGTTCCCTCATGTTCCTCATGTTTCCTCACGTCCCCTCACGTTCCTCACATTCCTCACGTTCCCTCACGTTCCCTCACATTAC
>NW_027468576.1:38572857-38575357 GCF_046254945.1 Alosa pseudoharengus | reverse complement strand
GCCTGGTGAGTGTGCATCAGACAGGCACTGTTATCAACAGCCCAGTGTGTCGAGCCCAGAGCCTCACCTGGGGCAGTGATGGGAGGATTCATCAGCTGATGGGCAAATCCAGATGCCAGGCAGATGAATCGCACACAGAGTAATTAGCATGCAGACAGAGCATTACAGCTGTCCAGTAGGATGCAGTGGTGGAAGTGACCTTACCTGTAAACCTGTGCTAAACCCAGGCCAGGACCAGGCTAAACCTGTGCTAAACCCAGGCCTGTGCTAAACCCAGGCCAGGACCAGGCTAAACCTGTGCTAAACCCAGGCCAGGACCAGGCTAAACCTGTGCTAAACCCAGGCCAGGACCATGCTAAACCTGTGCTAAACCCAGGCCAGGACTAAACCTGTGCCAAACCCGGGCCAGATTCATGTCAGAGTCTGCCACACCCCTCTCCTGTGTGTTGCCTGAGGAAGCACTGGAGTTGCCCCCATCCCCAATGCTTCTCTTTATCTTCGGGCATGTTAGTTGGCCTCCTCATCACCCCCCCCGCCCCTTTATCTTCAGGCGTGTTTCCTCTCTCTCTCTCTCTCTCTCTCTCTCTCTCTCTCCTCTGCCATAGCAGCCTCTCGCATGACTCCTTCACCCCTGTCATCAATCCCCTCCTCTCTTCTCCTCTCCGCTCCACTACAACACGCTGTTCAGTGTCAGCAAAAGTCCTATTAACCTCTTGCTAGGCTCTATATTGCTGTTCAATTATTCAGCCTCCCCCAAAGCTTTTATAATTGATGAGCTTAGCTCCTTTTAAGGTGGAAGCGCTCAGTGAATTATTCACAATGAAAATCGTAGTAGTGGCACCTGTTGCTGTGTTGCAGTTGTCCCTCTCTTTCTCTCTCTCTTTCTCTCTATCTCCCTCCTTCTCTCTTTTTCCCTCAGTTCCTCTCTTCTCCTCTCTTGTTTCTCCTGATGGTAAAGCTCCAAAGCCACCCGACCCCCCCTGACCCCACCCCCCCTCTCCCCCTGTCACCGGCGTAGCCACTGAAATCTCTGCAATCCGTTAAGCACTTTAATTATTTTCTGTTGCGAAACAAACCTCCCACCTCCACTCCTTGCCATTTAAGTCACACCTAATCCTCTGTGAGCAGGCAAGCAGCCCCATGTGAAAAACAATCCACTCTTTCTAATGTGAATTATTTGGGGGAAAAAAAAAATCCTCTCAAGTTAAACTAACTTGATTTCACCTTTATTATGCCTTTAGTGCAGTAAATGTCTTAACGCTGTCACATTAGATTCACACAAAGAGAGAAACTTGGCCTCTCTGGTGAGATCGAATGACCCCCAATTGAAAAGCGCTTCAGGTGCGTTCTCCACACAGTGTTGTGCTTGGACAGAGGAGAGGAGAACAAGGCTCACGTTTCCATTTGAGATGAAAAGAGAAAAGCTGAGGCACAGAAAAGCCTCTTTGGAAAAGTCTTGAAACGGCTCAAACATTTCCCTCCAGAGCGCAGCACAATGCGATAAATGTGGTGGCAGGAATCAATGAGAATAAATAGCTCTGCGAGTCCTAGGCCCCAGCTCTCTCTGATATCTCATCAGGGTCTGAGGAAACAGCGCCTGCTGACAGCAGACCAGTGCACTTTGAGTGTGTGTGTGTGTGTGTGTATGTGTGTGCATGGGTGTAGTAGATGTTTGTGGGCGAGTGTGTAGGTAGGGTGTGTGTGTGTGTGTGTGTGTGTGTGTGTGTGTGCATGGGCATATAGGTTTATGCAATAAGGAACAGGAGAACAAATCTTTAATAGTCAGGAAGGCGTAGAGCTTGGAGTTTGTCCAGGGCCTGTCAGCAGAGAAGACTTCAGGCCCAGTGAGAAAGAGAGAGAGAGAGAGAGAGAGAGAGAGAGAGAGAGAGAGAGATGCAATCTGAGACAGAGCCAGTGAGAAAGAGAGAGAGGGAGAGAGAGAGATGCAATCTCAGACAGACCCAGTGAGAAAGAGAGGGAGAGAGAGAGTGAGAGAGAGAAAGAGAGAGAGTGTGAGAGAGAGAGAGAGAGAGAGAGAGAGAGAGAGAAGACTTCAGACAGGCCCAGTGAGAAAGAGAGGGAGAGAGTGAGAGAGAGAAAGAGAGAGAGATGCTATAAGAGAGAGAGACAGAATGGCTGTGCTAGAAGAGAGAGAGAACGAGAGATGCATAATGGCTGTGGTATAACAGAGAGAGAGACACACACACACACACACACACACACACACATACACACACACACACACACACACACACACACACACACTGTGTGGCTGGCTGTCATATGAGGAAGATTGTGATGATGCTGAGCTAAGAAGACTGAGAGCTGAGATGGCGATGAGAGAGATTTTTGTCATTTTAACTGAGAAGGAGAGACATTAGCATTAGACTGTGGTGATGAGCATTAGACAGACACACACACACACAGCGAGAGAGAAAGCTATCACATACAGCTATCACATACAGCTATCACATACAGCTATCACATACAGCTATCACAT
>NW_027468576.1:38557857-38567857 GCF_046254945.1 Alosa pseudoharengus | reverse complement strand
TGTGTGCATGCATGTGTGTGTGTGTGCGTGTGTGTGTGAGTGTGCGCGTGTGTGCGTGTATGTGTGTATGTGTGTGTGTGTGTGTGTGTGTGTGTGTGTGTATGAGGACTAATGAGCTAATAGCACTTGATGAATGCACCGTAGAAGCTTAAGTGTTGCAGTCGGTGCATGATCCCACATAAGCCCTTCTGAAAGAACAGCTCTCACAAAGCAGCCCCCCAGTTAAAACTGATCACAAAGCAGCCCCCCAATCTAAACTGATCACAAAACAGCCCCCCAATCTAAACTGATCACAAAACAGCCCCCCAATCTAAACTGATTCGCAGAGCAGTGAGTCGGTGGAGGGTCATTACCAGCATGTGTTTACAGCACCAGAGCTGTGAGTCAGTGGAGGGTCATTACCAGCACTGTGTTTACAGCACCAGAGCAGCGTGCGTTTGGAAATGGAAATCAGACACAGTCCCATGCTCCCAGCAAATGATGTTTCCCACTAACACCTACAATGCACTGTACCATGATAGCCAATCAGACAGGCTTATTGTGTTTGGGTAATTGGCTTACTGGCATCGCACTGTGTGATAAGCCATGGAGAAATGAAAACTTTCCAAAGTATGGAATGTCAAACTAGGGTTTCGGTTGTGAATTCAATGCCTCCAACTGTGTGTGGGCTCTCCCAGGGCCTGAGATATTTGTACATTTGGTCTGTCGGTCAAGACTACACTGGCTAATATCATACTGTAACTCCATTTGCTTACTTTACAATCTCCTCCTTCAAGATCAATGTCCAGAGGCCTCTGCTTCGCTTTGCAACAAATTACAGTAGAACCCAAATGATTTGCACCTTAATTCAGTCTTTTTTATTTATTTATTTATGTATTGATGCATTGCTGAAGTTAAGTGTTTCTTTTAGTTACCAGAATGATCTCTGTAAAAACAGTAACTGGAAAGAGCCATATGTGAGGCGATAACAACACAGACACAGTCTAGAGAGTACTAAAGTGAAAACGTCACATTGTCCTGGCAACCAGATTTTCTGTTCTAAACAACCGAACCAGAGATGGCATTTTCCAATGCTTTGCTGTGCTCTTTCTTTTAAAATGAGAATAAATCAATTTCAAGAGGTGAAAATCACTAGATCAAAACATGTGGAGGCTTTTATGTATTTTTCCGGGGTATTAAAAGGAAAAGATCACGCTATTATGAAAGATAAAGTTTATAACAGTAAATTTGACTAATCTGTTCTGATTACATAACATTATTACTGTCAACCGGGGTGGCTTCGAAAAAAGAAAAAAAAATTGGAATTTATTTACAAACCTGAAAAAAAATCGGCAAGTAGACTATGAGACTCGACAGCGGTTTACACCATTTAATAAGAAATGAAGACCATCTATTCTTAATAATTGCTTCAATCATCGGAGAGGCAAACTGCTTATCAACTGGCAAAAAACCCATTCATTTTCTATAAAACTTTGGTCCGGCATAGTATTTCACGATGTTAATTTGGTTTGTGTAGAACAGAAAATGGGTTGCTACGGAAACGTGATGTCACACTTTAGTACACACACACACACACACACACACACACAGTGTATTTGAGGAAAAGACACAAAGATGAGTAGTGAGTTGGTTATGATGACTTAAGAAAACCGCTCAGTGATGGAACAGTGATCGAGAATGGGCCCTTATTTAACTACAAATGTTTTGATGATGTTAAATGATTTTAGTGTTAATTAAACAAGTTTACTATCACATCATGATATCATTTTCTTGTTAATGAGGCTCTTGAGATATGATCCTGACTGGTTCTTATCCAAGGCCTAATCGCAGCAGTCATTAGCAGAATGTGATGTTAGATATAGGTCACACATCTAATAATACTTTACGGCACGTCGGCCGATATTTGACATTTCTGTGCAAAGTGGTTGCAGTGGCAGTATAGTTTCTGCCAGCGAGAGAAAATGTAACAGGTCAGATAAAAAAACTGACCAGGAAATGGACCTGGATTTGGTTCGGCCGCGGAATTGGACCAGACCCTTGTGAGCTGTTGGCTGCTGTGTGCATGATGGACCTAGCGCTATTTTCACAACTCAGCTATCAACACTGACCTCGAGTTTGGCTGCCGCACGACTCTCGGTGCGAGTCCAGGACGTCGCCCCTGTCACGCGGCATAAATGAGCTCGTGCATCAGCTCGTGCTTCAGCGCTCCGAGCTGGAGGGAGCGAAGCGAAATAAACCGGGAGATAGAGATCCCGCTCGTGGTCCCAGGCCTGCCGTCTGCTACTCAATACTGCGGTCGGAGAGGCTCTGCCAGAACAAACCGCTGCTTCCACAGAGAAATCCAGAAATGCACGCTCTCGGCCAGGGCCTGTCACAGCCAGACAGCCAGCCATCACGAGCCGCTTCCTCCGCTCCACTCCGCTGCCGGTCTCTCATGTGACCGTGCCTGGCCATTGCAGAGATGGCACGCACACACACTCACTCACACACTCTTCTTCCCATAATCCTACAGCTCTGCCTCAGTGCACACAGAGATGCAAGACTTTAACACGAGCAAACACATTATCTATTTACTACGTTTCAGCTTGTGAGTGCAATTCAACATACTGTATTTCATCATGCCTGCTTCCATTTCGCCATATTATTAACTTAAGAAAGTTCCTGTTACATCACTAATCCAATGCCACAAATTCAGAAAAGCAGACTTTATTATTGTAGTTCATGACAGGATTCAAAATGATGGTAATTTGCAAATTATACCCTATTTGTATAACTACAGGTTTACAATTTAGTTACACATGTAATATCCCAGTAATAACATAGTGTGAGTAATTTCAATGATCTCATTTGCTAGTGACTGACATAGCTTTTCCACACCAGCAAGCTTATTGTGACGGACGCGTCGGAGTGAATGTTAACTCGGGACTGGTGTGGCACATATCCAGAGATTCCCAGGGAGGATATCTTCGTGTGCTGTTTCTGCAGCCAGGCCAAAGATGTTACCGTATAGACAGACCTTCTCACATTCAAAGGCCTGTATGCTTCTACATACATCAAACTCAATGTTAACTTTGGATGGGAAAATCCTGAGTGCTCTTGTGCTGGCCATATGCGTGTGTGTGTGAGTGTGTGTGTGTGTGTGTGTGAGTGCGTGTGTGCATGCGTGTGTGTGTGTGTGTGTGTGTGTGTGTGCTCTTGTGCTGATCATATGGGGGAAAGAAACAAGAACTGGCTTTCGTTTAAGTTGATTTTGGATTATCAAGGACATTCAGTCAAACGTGAAGACCTCCTCTGAAGTCAAGGCTTGTTGATTTTACGGGGGCCTTTGTGTTGGCAAATAGTGAGCGCATGAAATGGCAGCCTGGTAAGCCCTTTCTCCTCTCCTCTCTCCTTTCCTCTCCTCTCTCCTTTCCTCTCCTCTCATTTCCTCTCCTCTCTCCTCTCCTTTCCTCTCCTCTCTCCTCTCCTCTCCTTTCCTCTCCTCTCCTCCTCTCCTCTCCTCTCTCCTCTCCTCTCTCCTCTCCTTTCCTCTCCTCTCTCCTCTCCTCTCCTCTCCTTCCTCTTCCCTGTCCTCTGCTCTCATTTCCCCTCAAATCCTCTGTCCTCTCTTATCCTCCTTTCCTCCTCTCTTTTCCTCCCCTCCTCTTTCCTCTGTTCTCTCCTCTCCCCTCCTCAGTAGTGTGGTCTCCTCTCCTCCCCTCTCCTCTCCTCAGTAGTGTGGTCTTCTCCCCTCTCCTCAGTAGTGTGGTCTCCTCTCCTCTCCTCCCCTCTCCTCTCCTCAGTAGTGTGGTCTCCTCCCCTCTCCTCAGTACTGTGGTCTCCTCTCCTCGCCTCTCATCTCCTCTCCTCAGTAGTGTGCTCTCCTCTCCTCTCCTCAGTAGTGTGCTCTCCTCTCCTCTCCTCTCCTCTCCTCAGTAGTGTGGTCTTATCATGGCTGGATCCTGCCTTGGCCCTGCCAGCCTTCCACAGCAGATCAATGGTGGCTGAGGAGTTCATTATCTCAGATAAATCCATACTCCGCCAGGCTGCACATCCTCTCCAGCCCGCTCCACTCTGCTCCTCCACCCTCCTCCGCCTTTTTAATTGGCCTTCAGTCATCAGTCACCCTCGACAGGCTTTCCCTCCTCGCTCTGTTCTAATCTAATGACACAGAGTCTAATTTTACACCCACCAATTGCTTCATTTAATTACGGACTGTCTCCACTCCTCTGATACAATCAATAACGCCCTTGTTGAAATTAAAAGAAAGAAATCTAATTTCAGTTTCTCTGTGTGTTCGCCACCACCAGATAAGGCCTACGCACTGTAGCGCTCTCTCTTTCTCTCTCTTTCTCTTTCTGTCTCTTTCTCTCTCCCTCTGTGTGTGTAGCAGTGTACATGTGTGCATTCCTGCAGGCGGACTGATCAACCTGCCGTCACTGAAGCACACACACACACACACACACACACACACACACCGGAAGCGGTGTCCGAGCAGGCTGTGGCGTGTGCAGTAAATGGCCTGGTGTGTATTAATTAATTAGCGCGGTTAGCGCCCCTGGGGCCTGTCCTTGAAGGCTGATAAGCGGCGCAGCCTTCCTGAGGTCGCCCACTCAGCGTGTGTGTGTGTGTGTGTGTGTGTGTGTGTGTGTCTTCCCGAGGTCACCCATTCAGCGGGGACCTGCTAACTGGGCCACTGCCCTGCGACGGGACAGGAAGCACAGCGGGAAACGACGGGGGTGTTACAGCGCCGAGAGAAACCCCGCCCAGCGACAGCAGCGATAGGCCGCCGCGTCCCGGCGCTCGGTGGCAGGAGTGACAGGGGGTTACGGCTCTCAGCGGCGTGGTGGTGAGCCGTGGTGTGTGTGTGTGTGTCGTTGTGACAGGAGAGATGAGGTGTTACGGAGGAGAAGCAGCACTTCGGCTCTGGGAGTGACGGGCTGATCGAGACTGGAGCAGAGATAATGGCAACGGTAAGTGAGGGGTAATTAGAAATAAATGACTACCCCACCATAACTGCCCCCCCAGCCCTCATCTGCAGAGCTGAGCCCAGTGACGCACCTCATTTATCTTCATCTGGTTCTGCAGCGGAGGAAACAGCCCCCCCTGCCCCCCCCCCACCCTGTGCCCACCTCCACGTCAGCTCTGTGTGTCTCTGTCAAGCCGGCCGCCTTTCTCATCTCTCTCTCTGGCGCTCTGATCTCATCTTCCTCTGACTTCCTCCTTCATCTCCTCTCTCTCTCTTCCTCTCTCCCTCCTTCCCTTTCATCCTCCATCAGTGTCCCATGCTCTCTCTCTCTGTCCTCTCTCTCTCTGTTCCTCTATTCCCTCTCTTTCTCACACCTGTCTCTCAACCCCTCTTGTCCTCTCACTCTGACTCATCCCTCTCTCTCTTTCCTCTTCTCTTTCTCTTCCACTCATCTCTCTCTTTTTCTCCTCTTCTCTCTCTCTGCCCTCTCTCACTCAGTTTTTCTTACACTTCTTATTCTTCCACTCATCTCTCTCTTGCTCTCTATCCCTCTCTCTAACTTACCATAGCCTCCTTTCTTACCTCTCTCTCCCTCTTTCTCTTCTCTCCCTCTTTATCACTCTCTTCTCTACCTCTCTCTTTCTCCCTCATTCTTTTGTCTCCCTCTTTCTCTCTCTCTCTTTCTCCCTCTTTCTCTCTCTCTCTCTTTCTCTCTCTCTCTCTCAGACATCCTATTCCTTCCTGTTCATTTATCTCCTTCCTGTCTTGAGTCTCATGGTGTCCTCTCTTCCTCTCTTCATCTCTTCATCCTCATCATCCTCTCGTCACCCTGTCCGCACCGCCACGGCTCTGCCGCTGAAGAGGCCTGAATTGAACGAGTCGGGATTGAGCTCAAGTGAGTCGGGATTGAGCTCAAGTGAGTCGGGATTGAGCTCAAGTGAGTCGCACAGACAGGAGCAGGCGCTGATGATGCACTCAGATATCAGACAGCATTGTACCGTCAAAGGCTTCAGACACCTTTTCAGAATGGTTTGAAAAAGAGATAAAAATGTGTGTTGCTACCTCAACAAGTAGGGATACATAACCAAACTCAATCTTCAACCTTGATCATGTGTAGGTACTTTAAAATGAAATAAAACAAAATTATAGAGCATAACGTTTTTTTCAAACTCAATCTTCAACCTTGATCATGTGTAGGTACTTTAAAATGAAATAAAGCAAAAATATACAACATAACGTTTTTTTCAAACTCAATCTTCAACCTTGATCATGTGTGGGTACTTCAAAATGAAATAAAGCAAAAATAACGTACTGACGCATAACGTTTTTTTCATTATTGGATATACAGTAATTCAGTGAATGGAGGTTGTCAAGGTCATCAGTGTACTTTACATAGACATTCAAGCAATGGGCAAGACAAACTGTAAGAAAAGTCAGTGGGAGCCAGACTGTGGAGCTCACACACACATACACACACATACACACACATACACACACACACACACACAAAACTGTAAGAAAAGTCAGTGGGAGCCAGACTGTGGAGCTCATGAGGCACTGCGGCGTGACAAGAGCTCGTTCTGGGGTGGAGAGGAAGACGGAGCGTCTGTCAGGGCTTGCGGTGGACGCGGAGGAAAGGCAAACACACATCTCGCCCAAATGATTCCTGCCATGGCTCCTCTGAGCTGTGCTGCTGCCTGAGACCACTGATACAGCCACAAATGATCAGGGAGTGTGTGAGGAGACATGCAGGAACAGCGCAGGGTGTGTGTGAAGAGATGAAGTAGTACAGTGTGTGTGTGTGTGTGTGTGTGTGTGTGAAGAGATGAAGTAGTACAGTGTGTGTGTGTGTGTGTGAAGAGATGAAGTAGTACAGTGTGTGTGTGTGTGTGTGTGAAGAGATGAAGTAGTACAGTGTGTGTGTGTGTGTGAAGAGATGAAGTAGTACAGTGTGTGTGTGTATGAAGAGATGAAGTAGTACAGTGTGTGTGTTTGTGTGAAGAGATGAAGTAATACAGACTGTGTGTGTGTGTGTGTGTGTGTGTGTGTGTGTGTGTGTGTGTGTGAAGAAATGAAGTAGTACAGGGTGTGTCTATTTTCACATGAAAATAGATAAACACTACAACAATTACTTCACATTTAAATAGATAAACACTGCAAGCCATACAATCATACATCGTTAAAACAAATACCACCAACTCTGCCTTGTAAAAATTAAAACTAGTGTGTGTGTGTGTGTGTGTGTGTGTGTGTGTGTGTGTGAAGAAATGAAGTAGTACAGGGTGTGTCTATTTTCACATGAAAATAGATAAACACTACAACAATTACTTCACATTTAAATAGATAAACACTGCAAGCCATAAAATCATACATCGTTAAAACAAATGCCACCAACTCTGCCTTGTAAAAATTAAAACTAGTGTGTGTGTGTGTGTGTGTGTGTGTGTGTGTGTGTGTGTGTGAAGAACTCTGCCTTGTAAAAATGAAAACTAGTTTAATGGCACTGTGTTAAGAAGGGAGGAGACATTCCATGGCAATGAAAGTCCATCTGTGCCATTGTCAGTCTCGTTTCAGTGGTGGGTTCTAGCATGAGTAGCTACTGGGGCAGTGGGGTTTGTAGATACTGGGGCAGTAGGGCATGAGTAGCTAGTGGGGCAGTGGGGTTTGAGTAGCCGGCTCTGTGGAGAACACAAGCCTGCAGCCTCAGGCGGAAGAAGTGGGTGTGCAAGCAAAACAGCCAAAGCCCACTGATGCAAGCATTGGCCACCATTGCACAAGGCTTTGAGAATGCAGTTGAAAACCCCTCACAGGTCTGTGTCTGCTAGTCAGCTCGCTATATACGGCCCGCACATTAGCTGAAAGTGAATATTTCTAGTTTGCCTATAACTAGCTTAGAGCTAAAAGGGAGCTATAGGCTAACTGGTGTATCCCACTTCCAGTGAATTATGCTAAGCTAGGCTAATAGTGTCAGACTGAGATATTGCACTCACAGAGAAGAGAAGGGTACTTATCCTCTTAGCTAACTCTGGAGTAGACTGCAAATAACTTACCTTCTCAAAAATGTGGCATGTTCCTTTAAACCTGTCCACAAGCGGCCTACAGTCTGTCTCTTCCTCAGACAACAGGCTGTGTCCAAAGTCATCTTTAAAGAATGATTGGGTAGTTTATTCAACAAGCAGTTTTGGTAAAAAATTGTAAACACTTGTCTTCTGTGTTTGTGCCCTCGTAACAGCAGTGAACAGGGTGACTTGTGGTGTAGCTGAACTGGAGCTTCCCTGAGTTAGCTGGTGGTTAGCTCAACATTGCTCCCGAGTTAGCTGGTGGTTAGCTCAACATTGCTCCAGAGTTAGGTGGTGGTTAGCTCAACATTGCTCCTGTGTGTTGTGTTGCCATTTATATTTACAAACAAGGGCAGGCCACTGACACACAGCAAGCTGACAGTAACCTCAAGGAAACATTATGTCAGCTTTTAAACTGCCACACTCCATTCATCATGTGCCTCTACCCTATGCATATTCATTTGCTGTGTTCCTACTGAAACAGCCTGACAGTGTGTTTACTTCTCAGTACTGAGATTAATGCATCAGAGGCATTTTACTGTACTCTCCTTTAGGAAGCCTAATGGGCGGCCGGATTAGGCACCCCTGTGCTTTGTTTGGGCTTTTAGCTGTGGACACTGCATCTGGAAAAAGTATCTGACCTTCATTAAGCAGTGGACGTCATCAGCATCAGGCATATTTCTGCGTATTATTATTATTTTTTGGTAATCCTGCGTTTACGGTTCTGCAGAGAGCAGACTTCCTGCGGCCTGCCGGTCGGTGCGGTGTGGTGTGTGTGTGTGTGTGGTGCGGTGGTGCTTTGAGCTGACATGGCTGGACATAAATAATGGCAGAGCACAGAGAGAGCAGAATGAAATACGCCACAGCAGAATAAAATGCCCTCACACACACACACACACACACACACACACACACTCACACACACACACACACACACACACACTCACACACACACACACGAGAGAGCAGAATGAAATACGCCACAGCAGAATAAAATGCCCTGTCAGCCCAGATGGCTCTCAGATCAACAACTCCGATACTCAACTACTCCCCCCTCCCCTCACACACACACACACACACACACACGCCCCAGTCTGACCTCTCTGAACTGTGATGATATGCAACATCAACAAAACTGCGGTCTTGGACGAAGTTCATCAGAAAACACAATTAACGTTCTCTGCTGAAGAGAAGTTGGATGAGCGACTCGAAAGTTTCATGGAGTGATTTATCGAGCGCCGAGCTGCATAACTAATTCAGAAGATTGTCTCGAATAATTCATTCGGTAGCGTGCTTTAACCATGACCTCAGTTGGATGCATATCACCACAAAAGAAAGTAATGCATGCGTTAAATGACTCAACGCTCGCTAATGACAATAAAGCACAGACGCAGCTGCCGTAAAGTGCTGCAGCGAGAGTGTGAATTTATCGTGGAGCTGAGTTATGAACCTCCGAGACTTATGGCCAGCTGAGACCGGCCCAACATGATTCAGGATGCCCACTGCAGCTGCAGCGTGCTTTATGCCATTTTTTCTCTCCATTTTTAATGCAGTGCTTCGGCGTGAATAACTCACTCTGCCAGGCCGATGAAAAATATAGACAAAAACACCAATCAACCGCTGTGTTATCAACTAATAATAATTATCTCAACCCGACAAATTGCCCAGCCACCATGAAAATGACATGGCCATATTGAGTGTTGTGTTTTAGGGATGTTGTGGTAATGGGCTCTGGCCTGTGTTGGCTGCGGTGCTCTGCCTGTGTTGGTGTTGCCTGTGTGTATCTGTCTGTCTGTGTGTGTGTGTCTGTGATGGCTGCAGTGCTGTTCTGCCTATGCCGGTGAAGCCTGTGTGTGTGAATGTGTGTGTGTGTGTGTGCCTGTGTGTGTGTGTGGTTGTGTGTGCCTGTGTGTGTGTGTGTTTGTGTGTGTGTGTGTGTGTGTGTGTGTGTGTGTGTGTGTGTGTGTCTGTGATGGCTGCAGTGCTGTTCTGC
>NW_027468576.1:38550357-38552857 GCF_046254945.1 Alosa pseudoharengus | reverse complement strand
TAAGTTCAAAACAACTTCTGAAAGGGCTGGTATATTTACAGTAGGTATGTATTTGGAACGTAACAGTTCATTATGGGGACATATACGTGTTTCAACAACAGCATTCCTGTATAAATAGTCCAGTTCACACAGTATTATGCTTTATGCATGCACTCAAGATATCATCATGGATAGAAGTCTCCTCAGCAAGCTATTGTGAAATTAGCCAAACAGCCTCATCCACATCCTTGGGTGCAACACATTTAAAAGTGAGCAGGTATATTTATATATTTGGTACCAGTTCAACATGAGGAACCAAGTTAAAATACACGTGTTTCAACAACAGTATAAATAGTCCAGTTCACACAGTATTATGCTTTATGCATGCAGCCAAGATCTCATCGTGATAGGAGTCTCCTCAGCAAGCTATTGTGAAATTAGCCAAATATTCACTAACAACATCATCCACATCCTTGGTTGCAACACATTTTAAATATGAAATAACATTAGAGTTTATCAGATTATGAAAACAACTTCTTGGAACATTGTCAAAATCTTAAATACTGAGAAAATGAGTGTGTTATCTGAGTATGAAACAAGGACATGCAGTAGATTGACCTATCTCCCGTCAGAGACGAAAGGCAGAGATCTGACAAAGTACAGGCTCACTGACCACAACCACAAGATATAGCAGGCAGCGAATATCATGATTGCCAAAAGAGCGGAGAATGCACACTGCGTGTGTGTCAGTGGAGAATGCACAGTGCGTGTGTGTGACAGGAGTGGTCAGCTGGGGCCCTTTCAGTTTCACTGGCGAATCTTAAAACACACATTTCAGAAAGAGGACCTTTTGAGAAACTGACCAGCCGCCTTCAAGAAAATAAATAAAGATTTCATATGGGAAGCAAGACAAATGGATGGATGTCAGTTGAAGACACATTAATGCATAGCTCTAACTCAACTGGGGAAGGAAGATCTAGATATATATATCTAGATTAATGTGTACACACACACACACACACACACACACACAGGTTTGTTTATTTCAGTTTTTGTCTAATATATCTGTATATCTCGACAGTGTCTGCAAGTGTGCATGCATGTGCAGGAAGCTGAGACAGAGACCGAGACAGTGTTGCAATAATATGACACATTGTGTGCAGGGATAAGGACAGCTTATATAACCAGACAGAGGACTCCTATAGCTAGAGAGAGGACTCCTATAGCTAGAGAGAGGACTCCTATAGCCAGACAGAGGACTCCTATAGCCAGACAGAGGACTCCTATATAACCAGACAGAGGACTCCTATAGCTAGAGAGAGGACTCATTCTATATAGCCAGACAGAAGACTCCTATTACCAGACTGAGGACTCATATAGCCAGACGGATAATTCATGTTATATAGCCAGACGGATGACTCATAGCCAGATAGAGGACTCATATAGTCAGATAGAGGACTCATATAGTCAGAGGACTCATATAGTCAGATAGAGGACTCATATAGTCAGATAGAGGACTCGTACAGCCAGACGGTTGACTCATGTTATACAGTCAGTTGGATAACTGTGAACTGAGGCATTACAGTACTGTGTGCATGTCTAAGTATCTCAGCACAGCCAGTGACTCCACTGTAAGAACACAAGCGGCTCTGTGTGTAGCCGAGCCCACGGTGTGATAATGTGATATCTCAGGGTTCCGTTTTGGTGCTAACCGCCCCACTTGAACTTCTTCATCCCCAGGCGGCGTGTCTACCTGCCGCGTCTGCATACAAACTACCTGGGCCAGATGGGTTGGTCTCCCGTGGCAACGGTGTTTACTCCCCGGCGGGCTCGTCTCCTTGGCGCCGCGGTGGGGAAGCGCTCGGCAAACCGCTTCAAACGCGGCTGACATTTCGCCCACTCCAGCCGCTGCTGCCCCCCAGCACTGGCCGAGCCTTGAGAGATGACCGCGGTGGCTGGGAGGGGCGGGGCCTGGACGTCTCCTGCATCCATAACTAATTGGTTATCACAGCCCAGCAGAGCCGCTACAAAGCACCAGACCTGCGTTTTGATGATCCGCACTTCTGCTCATCTGTAATCTGGACTGTGTTATCTAGTCCACACACACACACACACACAAAAGCCTGTGGATAGAAGACAGGGCTCAAACACACACTCAAAAACCCATTGAAGAAAAGAGGTACATCTTACGCTTTCCACGGCAATATAAATTCATGATCAATGTATCTCCCCTACAGTCTCTGTGTAGAGAGAGTGTGTGTGTGTGTGTGTGTGTGTGTGTGTGTGTGTGTGTGTGTATGTGTGTTTATTTGGGGCTATTTTATATCTGTCGTGCCCGGCACGTGACGAGCGACTCCTCTGCGCTGGTAACCCTGGTTGGCAGTGACCCAGGAGCCACGGCCTCATCTGGTCACCATGTCAACACGACAGTGACCTTTAGCGCTGGCCTGGCTGCGAACCCATTTGTCCTTAATAGAATCTTAATGAGGTGTGTGTGTGTGTGTGTGTGTGTGTGTGTGTG
>NW_027468576.1:38527857-38542857 GCF_046254945.1 Alosa pseudoharengus | reverse complement strand
AGGAGATGGCATGTCAAGGGATGCAACAGCAGTTAAATAAGTGGACGGTGAAAGGCAACAGGTAGGATTTAAAGTGATGACGTCTGTACTTGGAGGCTTGCAAATATGAATGTTAACAGACTCTCTAGCGTTTGTTAAGCATAATGCCGATTGAAACATAACCTATTCCATTCAGATAGCTAGGTGGCTACCATGCTCATACTGCACTTTTAATGGCCAACTGCAAACAGAAATGTCATGCTAGCAGTAACTCATTACATTTTTCCATATCCTAACAATGAAGGCTCCTTGTAATAACTTAATATTGTGTTGTCAATGTGGTGCAAACAAACAAGGCTAGAGTGCCTATCAGCCTTATCCATTGTGAGCATTAGCTGGCAAAAGGACGTTATGAGAACCGTTTAGACTCTCTTAAAGTGGCAATGCACCATTTATCAATACTTATCAAGTATAACATCAAGTTAAACATCAAATTGGCAGCATTTCTTTAAAAACATATTCAATAGACACTAATACACAGTAGGTAATAGTGTAAATGATTGGTCTTTTGTTTTGCTTTAGATTGTGTGTTTTTTTTTTTTTTTTTGGGGGGGGGGTGCCAATATTGTTGTTGCATACCCCTCAAAAATGGGTAGTTGCGCCCCTGTGTGTGTGTGTGTGTGTATATGTGTGGTATGTGTGTATGTGTGGTGTGTATGTGTGTGTGTGTGTATATGTGTGGTGTGTGTGCATGTGTGGTGTGTATGTGTGTGTGTGTGTATATGTGTGTTGTGTGTGTATGTGTGGCGTGTGTGTATGTGTGGTGTGTGTGTGTGTATGTGTGTGTATATGTGTGGTGTGTGTGTATGTGTAGTGTGTATGTGTGTGTGTGTGTATATGTGTGGTGTGTGTGTATATGTGGCGTGTGTGTGTGTGTGTGTGTGTGTGTGTGTGTGTGTGTGTGTGTGTGTATGTGTGTGTATATGTGTGGTGTGTGTGTATGTGTGGTGTGTATGTGTGTGTGTGTGTATATGTGTGGTGTGTGTGTATATGTGGCGTGTGTATGTGTGTGTGTGTGTGTGTATGTGTGTGTATATGTGTGGTGTGTGTGTATGTGTGGTGTGTATGTGTGTGTGTGTGTATATGTGTGGTGTGTGTGTGTATATGTGTGGTGTGTGTGTATATGTGGCGTGTGTATGTGTGTGTGTGTGTGTGTGTGTGTGTGTGCAGGATGTTGTGGTGGCTGTGTGACTGAGTGTCTGTGGGATGTGGTGGGAGAGGCGTCTGAAAATAAGCGCACAGGGGGAGATAGGAGGCACAGCGCAGGAGTGTGTGATGGAGGCCGCCGCACAGCGCAGGAGTGTGTGATGGAGGCCGCCGCACAGCGCAGGAGTGTGTGATGGAGACCACCGCAGGAGTGTGTGATGGAGACCACCGCAGGAGTGTGTGATGGAGGCCGCCGCAGGAGTGTGTGATGGAGACCGCTGCACAGCGCAGGAGTGTGTGATGGAGGCCGCTGCACAGCGCAGGAGTGTGTGATGGAGGCCGCCGCACAGTGCAGGAGTGTGTGATGGAGGCCGCCGCACAGCGCAGGAGTGTGTGATGGAGGCCGCCGTAATTGTGTCCAGGTAATTGCCCCTACTGCACTTCCCATCTCTCACAAGGGGCAAACCACAGTAGAGGGGCTTTAAGTCTTCATGCCATCCCATCCACCACCTTCACTGACAACTACGCCCCCCCCCCCCTCCTCACTGACACACACACACACACACACACACACACACACACACACACACACACACACACACACACATGCATCTGACCAAGTCCATCTGGGCCTTGTGATGACACAGAGGTGATTCAGTGGAAAAGAGAAACATGTGAAATGTCTCAGATCTGCATTGTGTCATTAGGCATGATTGCTGTATACTCCGGGAAACAGGGATAAACGAGCACACACACACATGCACACACATGCACACACACACACACACACGCACGCACGCACACACACACACACACACACACACACACACACACACACACATGCACACACACACACACACACACACACACACACACGTGCACACACACACACACACGTGCACACACACACACACACACACAGGCTGAGGATAACCCTGGAATAGGTCCAATGGATTGCACCAGGAGTGTGTTTCCCGAAGGCACTGCTGAGCAACCACCACGGTAACTAAAGCAGAAAGACAGACAGAGCGCTCAGAAGGACATCTATCATGTAGCAATGGTAGGTTTTGTGAGAAACAAAGCTCCATCCTGTATCAAAGCTATCTCCTCTCAAGGATGCCTCTGTGTTTACATGACATTTGTGTACTGAATAGTGAGGTCAGACGAGCTTAGATATGCCATCTGTACAACTTGTGTATGTTTAAGCGTGACCCGGTCTGATTAGTCCAAGCTCTGGGTTACCTGGACACTAGTGGAGCTCTTTAAAGCAGCTGGTTGCGCGCACACACACACACACACACACACACACATACACACACACACACACACACACACACACATACAATAGGTCCTGGGTTACCTGAACACTAGTGGAGCTCTTTATAGCAGCTGGTGGTGCCTTTGCTGTGATAGCCACTCAGTGCTGGTGTGGATGTGCATACAAATCACGACGAGACTCTCTGGAATAAAAATATGCAAGCTGCTCTCGCTGCGCTGTTGCCAAACATTCAGTCTTCATGAGGGAGAAAGTGCAACACTGTGCAGCTTTGTACTGTCTTTGTGTGTGTGTGTGTGTATTATCTCTCTCTCTCTCTCTCTCTCTGTGCTGTCTTTGTGTGTGTATGTGTGTGTATTCTCTCTCTCTCTCTCTCTCTTTGTGCTGTCTTTGTGTGTGTATGTATGTATATAGTCTCTCTCTCTCTCTCTGTGTGTGTGTGCTGTCTTTGTGTGTGTATGTGTGTATTGTCTCTCTCTCTCTCTCTGCTGTCTTTGTGTGTGTATATAGTCTCTCTCTCTCTCATGTGTGTGTATATAGTCTCTCTCTCTCTCATGTGTGTGTATATAGTCTCTCTCTCTCTCTCTCTCTCTCTGTGCTGTCTTCGTGTGTGTATGTGTGTGTATTCTCTCGCTCTCTCTCTCTCTGAGTGTGTGTATTCTCTCGCTCTCTCTCTCTGTTGTTACTGATTATGTGTGTGTGTATTCACTTTCTCTCTCTCTCTCTCTCTCTCTGTGTGTGTGTATTGTCTCTGTGTATCTGTGTGTATTGTCTCTCTCTGTGTGTGTTGTCTCTGTATGTGTGTGTGTATTGTCTCTCTCTCTCTCTCTCTCTCTCTCTCTCTCTCTCTCTGTATTGTGTCTGTGTGTGTGTGTGTGTGTGAGAAAGTGTGTGTGTGTGTAACCTCTGTCTGCAGGGACATGGGCAGGGCTGATTTCTGGTTGGGGGGTTTCTAATCCAATCTATCTAGCGTTTAATGGCCTCTCCAAAGGAAGTGACCTCGACTACTTTCATCTCCATTACGTGTCATTAAGCCCCGTATGATGTCACCAGACCGTCAGTAAATACTCACTCACTGTTTTCTTTTATGACCCTTTCTGAAAAGGCCTTTTCGACAGCCCACCTTTTAAGAGTGGACTTTAAAGTGTCTCTGTGGCTCTCCAAGGAGTGGCTTCATTGATTCACTTAAGAAGCTTAAGGTGATAGATATGACCTTTGACCTTGATTCCATGAAGATGCATTAGACATTAAGACTGGCTTCAGCATGCAATCCCCCCGTTAAAGCATAAGTACACTATAAAATGCAGTCAATAGTAGGATAGCTCACTGGGTAATCAAAGGTAAGACATTAGCACAGTGACGTGTTGTAAGTAGCAGGGTTGGAATTAGAGTTATGGTTCATATGGTGGACATGGGCCCTACAGGGCCATTACATGCTGATAATTATATCTGAACCTACAAGTCTAATTACAGTGCCACTATTAGTGTAATATAACCGGAATTGCAGTGTAATGTTCTCAGGGAACTGATTAATTAATATTAATAATAATTAATAACAATATTTGCTTCTCATATCACTAAATTCACATTGCTTTTAAGAACTTACACTAAAACTTCATTACCACATGGCTCTGCACTGTTCTTGTTATTGTATTCTATTATCTTGCAGTGTCATTTTTATGTTTTTTATCTTGTTTTTGTTTTTATTGTTTTTATGTGAGCATGACGGTGGGTGTAAGCACTGTCATTTCCTTTCTTATGGATGAAATACATTTGACTTTGACTTTGTATGAACATGTTGCTCTCTAACAAGGCCAGAATATGTCCTTGAATACTTACATAGATTTTCTCAGAGGTACAGTACTGGTGTATCTTTAAAATAGTCAGATACATAAATACCAAGTGTAAGCTTTTAGATTGTTTATTTGATAGTTTGTGGAACAGTTGGACTTTGACTGTGTCACTGAGGGTTTCTCTGCCAGTCAGTTCTATCTCCAGTGATCATGAAAAGATAAAACATCCTTGAGTTCCTTTTCTCTCTCCTCGCATATATGCAACTATTCAGGTTTAGGGAAGGGATACAGTGTTGGCATTGTGTTGCCATTATGGATGTGACAGTTTTGCGTGGAATTGCCCATAACAGCATCCGATAATCATACTTAAATCATCAGAAAGATGAGATACATACTGTATGTGTTGAATTTCCCATGACTTGAAGATTCATTCTGACCACTGCTGGCCTTATCATTAGTAAAACAGCACGAGTGACCCATAAACTACGATGAAAATATACGAACGGCCACCATCATTAGAACTTCTTGGACACAACTCAGCCGGCAGACAGCTGCCACAGCCTAATCTGCCCCAGTGGCCAGTGCTATGGGGACGGTCAGTGCAGGCTGCCCAGCATCCCTGTCACCGTGGAAACAGGGTGGAGGACGAAGCGCAGGTTATTTTTGCCATCCTCTATTAGGGTGGTGCTACAGGCAGGGGGTTGGGCTCTATCTCCCAAGTCTTCAGTATAGGTGCATGAGATGACTCCCTGGACGCCATTTTCTTTCCATCAGGATCGGAGAGGCTTTGCCATGATGTGAATCCTCTCAGCTTCATAAACTGCAATGTAAGACACAATGTCCAGTCTTTGACCAAAGTGTTTCGGCAATATTGCCTTGGAGATGTGCACTATGTACACTAAATGCTACCAACCATTACTGACAGCCATCCTGTCTGATTCAAGATTAGCATGATGACCACCATTTTACAATTGCATGATTTCATTTGACTTATGCTTTTATCAAATGTGACCGACGACCTACCAGTGATACAGATGCAATCCAAACACTAGATTGAGGGGGAGCCATTAATAATAACTCTCTTGAAATATATTTTTTTTCTTGAGTTTGACAGAATGGAGATTGAAGGCTCATTCCGTCACTGGGGGATTGAGGAGGAGAGCAGTTCACCTGTGATATCTATATATTTTAAAAAGGTTATTCTAATGACATGCAGCCACTTCATGAAAACATATCAGTGACTGGGCTTAAGGTATGTTTTTCAAAAACAGGATAATAAGGCAGAGAACCCCTCGGTAATATATGTCAGGATTACGTGAAGAGCATTACGAAGACATATCTGTGTAAGTGCCCTCATGTTCTGATTGCAGAAGCACTTGAGTGTGGTGTGGCTACGAGAGTCACTCTTAGAGCCTCTTTTTTCACTCATCCATGGTGTTAATACTTGATCTGGCCTCTCCGAGAGCACTTCATCAGCGCTGAGCACTCCCACTGAATGTCAAGGGGCTGGGAGGAGATCTCACGCATAGAGGCTGGACAAGGCCGTGTGGATGACCCAAGGAATAGAAGAGCGTTCACACCAAGAACGATCACCGTAAAGATAACTGGAACTAACGGCAGGAGCGTCCACTGTCCACACTGACCAACAATAAGGAAAGTCTCTCCTCGTGTGGTTGAATGTGATGTCTAAAATTTGATGGATTCTGATTGGCTGTCAGCTTTTTATCGTCCTCAAATCAATCTTGCTCTGAAAGTGATTTCCATACCAGCAGATAATGGAGAATGCAAGGACTGACCCAATAAAAGCTTTATAAAACAATGCCATCAATGTTTTGTCCACCTGAAACGTTGACTTTGTTGCCCTCTCTTGCACATCAGGTCGAATTTAAGGTTTCCATCTGTTCACTAAACTTCTCAGTGTTATGGACCTTAAACATGAATGGGTCTTTATTTATTAAAAGCGCATCATCTTTAACTGTCAGGTTGTCAGAAATGCCTCCTCTATGGAGAGGCGAAGATGTGATTATTTCAGCAGGCTGGGGAAGACATACCGTCTTGGAATGGTCAAGTCATGATTAGGTGATGACAGCACACTGTAACTTTTATGACAGAACTAGATGAATATCGGACCGCAGCCTGGGCGCAGATTTGGGAAATGATTCATTGATATGCAATAACATGTGGGAAACTCAGACTGCCAAAATCAGATATCATTAGTACCAAAGTGAAATACAATGCAGAAGTGTGTGCTAATGTTTAGCATGGGACTGCAGCCTATGGGAACCCCTGATTGCCCAAATCAGATATCATTAGCACCAATGTGAGATACAATACAGATAAATATATATATATTTATATATATATAAGTATTTAGCTCTAGCTAATGTGTCACAGTTTGGTTGTCATTTATCACATATGAATCAAATTACTAGAAAAAGAAGCACCTTGTTATCTTGATATCTCTACGGGCCTCCCTCCTCACAGAGTACAGAACTAAGAGAGAAGAACCCATTAGAAATGTGAAGAGCTTATTAATCATATTCTATATCTTCCTATGCCTTGAGTGAACCATTATTTAAATCTGAGTACTCATATGAAAGACTCAGACAGATATCCTATACCAATTTGAATTTTTTTTCCCCTGTATTACTCAGAACAACAAAGAGAAAAAAACTACGCCTGCATTCATTCGTTGTTCAGATACGCATAACGTGTATCGAACTGCAGCACAGAACCCAGAGAACTGGCGTGAGGAGAGTCTCACATATACATCATCATTCTGTGCGATCTGACTGTGCTCGTGAAAACAAATTAATACCCTTCTATCTTCCTCCGTGTGTGTGTGCCTGCGTGGTTTATGCGCCTGCCTTGCTTATCTCCATCACGAGTGCCACTCTATTAGTCAGTAGGGGAGTCCATTAAAAGCGTGACTGTACAGGCCAGGGAGGTGGTGCCTGGATTCACCTTGGCTTATTGATTCAATCACACCGCCAAGAATGGATGGGGGAGATGGGAGTGGGGGTCGTCTGCTGCACGCACACACACACACACACACACACACACGTACACACACACACACACACGCACACACCACTATATCTTTGGTTGGAACACGTGCACACATATGCACAAGCACACACACACACAAACACAAACACACACACACACACACACACACAACAACAACAGAAATGCACATATAAACAGACATACACACAGAGGGAGAGAACACTAGTAATAAACCAACAGTGGATAGAGCAGTAGGAGATTGATTTGAAAGGCTGTTCTCTATTGTGTGGATATCTGGCTCTAAACGTATTATAAAGTTTGTCTCCCATCCCTTTCAGAGACGTATGTAGCTCTGATGGCCTCCTCCTCCCCTAATCAATCCTGTTTATTTAGCTCTACAGCAGACACCAGGCCCTCTCGCTCCCGCTCGCTCTGTCCCAGAGAAAATAGCTTTGGGGGGAGACACACACACAGGAGTGGGGAGACACACACACAGGAGTGTAGACTGCGGTGTAGGATTAACAAAGGACAGATGAGAAATGGGAAGGCACAGAGCCGCCGCTACACACTACTGGGGAGAGCTGAATGGGATCAGTTGAGTCGGCCTGATGTGTTGGCTCCATCGTGGGGAAAATGGGTGGTCCTTCACAAGCCATCCCCTGTAGAGTTTGTGGCATTTCAAGCTCTTGCAAACATGATGATTTAACAGTAAAACAACGTCACACAGCTGTCCTGCAGGAATGTGCTGTAGGTAACTAGTTAATTTGTTTAACAGTATCAATATTGAACATAGTCAGTCTCATTGTGGTGGTATTCTCAGGGGCTCAGGCTCCAGGGCAAATCATTTTTACAGCCCAGTGTCACCAAATGCATTGCCAAAGGACATTAGGAATGCCGAATTCCAGACTTTGGAATTTAGACTTCGCTAGTGCCAACTGTGTCTGCTGATGGTCTTTCCCAGGCTAGTTCTGTTTTCTGGCTAGTTCTGCTCTCTGGCTAGTTCTGCTCTCTGGCTAGTTCTGCTTTGCTGGCTAGTTCTGCTCTCTGGGTTGGTTGCAACCTCTCTGGCTAATTTTGCTCTCTGGCTAGTTTTGCTCTCTGGCTAATTTTGCTTTCTGTCTTGTTTTGCTTTTAATCATGTCTTAAATGGCCACACTTTCAAGAAAACAGAGATTGGACCGATATGGATAGATGGATATTTAAATAATCAAAGTTGCTCCAAATGTAAAACTGTGACATTGTGAATTCGATGGACCTGTCAATCACTGCTAAATAAATATCTAATTGGATGAGATGGATGGATGTATCATTCCTGCGTGCATTGTCTCTTATGGTTTGTGACCAGTCAGCCTTATTAACTAAGAAAGAGCATCTGGTCATCGTGTGTCTGTCTGACCCGGTCATCACCACAGGCTCCTGGATCAGTGGACGGTACTTATATTGGCCACGCACGATAAAACAGGCAGAGCCGTTTCAGTGGCCTCTGAGCCCTGAATCTATTTCATATGGACGTAATGAACCATGCAAGTGCTCGCAGCAGCTTTGGGGAATTGAATGTTGGTGCTACACCCTACATCTTTTAAAATAAGGCACGTTTCCTACAGCCTGTAACGCTGTGAAATCATTGACGTGAACGTGAGAAAAGCTTTCATTCCTCAGGATGTGTTGGCAGACGTGTGTGTGTGGAGGTGGACCATGATGTGTCTCCTTAGGTTAGTCCAAGCGTCCATGATTATGACAGGACAGGGACGTGAGGACGCCACGAGAAGATAAAATCTGCCAAACTGATGCTCCTCACCGGTTCACCGGGCGGCTCTTAGCGCCGGGAGGGCTTTCTGAAAGCTCGGTAACAGCATGCAGGATGGCAAACGTGAGCGTCCATGCGTGGGGTGTGTGCAGGTTTTTGATTAATAGTGTTTTAACTGCCCATTAGTGGCTTGCGGTCACCCAGGGACAAGCTGGCACAATTGCTTTCATGTCAATTTGCAATTAGTTGTTGGCAAACGTCTGGCGGGATGGGAGCCATGCGCCTGCTTACTTATCAGGGCTGGGCTGTGTCCTGGCGCCATGTTTGTCCAGAGGAGATCAGCACCCTGGGCTGTGTCCTGATGCCATGTTTGTCCAGAGGAGATCAGGGAGAGCGGAGAATGGGAGGACACACACACACACACACACACACACACACACACACACACACACAGAGGAGAACATAGCATGGGAGGAATATTACTGGGGGACGGCGCTGTGTTTTTCCCCTCTCTATCAAGAGTGTGCTGTCAGCTCTTTGGTTAACATCATCCCCCAAAGGATGTCTGTTTTTCCCTGTCTATATGTGTGTGTGTGTATGGAACAGAAAGAGAGTGAGAGAGAATGTGTGTGTGTGTGTGTGTGTGTGTTTGAGAGAGAGAGACTACAGTATATGTGTCTGTGTGTGTGTGTGTTTATGTGTGTGAGAGAGAGAGACAGGCAGAGAGAGAGAGAGATCATGTGTGTGTGTGTGTTTGAGAGAGAGAGACTATGTGTGTGTGTATGTGTGTGTTTGAGAGAGAGAGTCTACAGTATGTGTGTGAGTGTGTGTGTGTGTGTGTGTGTGAGAGAGAAAAAGAGCCCTGGTGCGAGCACAGCTGTTTAAGCTCCAACACTCTTGCTCTGAGCAGAGAGAGGTGTGGAGGTGTCCGGACTGGACCGCCATGTTGGGGGAAGACGAAACACTCGCTACGCCCACCACCCCACCAGCCAGCCAGAGAGAGAGAGAGAGAGAGAGAGAGAGAGAGAGAGAGAAAGAGAGAGAGAGAGGGAGAGAGAGGGAGAGAGAGAGAGACAGACACTGTGAGCTTGGATTGATTCATCCTTTATCCCATTTCAGAAAGTGGGGAAGAACTACAGTAGCATGCTTTTGTCTGTTTGTCATGTCAAAGACAAAGGCAGAGGTCAAGGTTAAATGAAGACAGTTTTCAAAATGTCTACAGTGGCTGAGGAGATCCAGGATTCTGTCAATCTAATGTGTGAATTAATCTGGTCGAATCTTTATTTTCTTTTGTGCCTGGATATTTACCTTTAGGAGCCACAATTTTCTCTGTAGGCTACTGTGCAGTGTGTTTGTAAACAAACAGGTGTGCTGTCCACGGTAATTATTCTTTAAGCCATGACCTTGTATACTAACCTATGTGAACACGATTGTCAAATATAATAAATTCCAGGGTTATCTGTAAAGTAAAGACACTGTTGTTTTTGTGTCAGATGGTAATTTTTTGTCATGACCTTGAATGTTTAGCACTGCATACAGTCCGTGTGTGTGTGTGTGTGTGTGTATGTGTGTGTGTGTGTGTGTGTAGATAGAGCTCTAGTGTGTGTGGACATATGTGAGTACATCTGCGTTTCCCCTTTGAACACGGCGAGGCAGTGAAGGCGTGAGGCGGGTGGAGCGTGCTGTCACGGAGCAGGAAGGGTGGTGCAGCTCTCCTCCACCTGTCACACCGCTCTCTTCCTCCTCACACTCCTCACCTGCGCCCGGGCCGACAGCTGCATTCCTCGCCACCGCTGCCAGGTGCCTCGCCAGCTGTCCCCGTGTGTGCCCGGTGGTGCCAACGCACCAACAGGGCGGGGCAAGGCGGGGCGGGCACCACACAACCCCTCTCAAGCTCCATCGCCGCATGCTGGGCACCTCTGGCTGTGCACGGAGGCAGTGGCAGCGAGCGATCACCCCCGCCACGTTTAGCAGCGGTAATGATGATGCGGTCACAGCACCATCTGCCCACTGCACTGGCTGCCGTTATTGATATTAATTTGCCCCCTCTAAAGGACACGAGGGAACGGGGCTCTGGGAGTCCTGTGAGAGGCATCGGGGCAGTGTGGGAATCATATCACATCCTCTCTGAGGCTCTCATATCATATCTAGACATGCGGCATGGCTGTGAGATCTCATCTAGGTTGGACTGTGTGTTATGGTGACAATGCTAAATTACAGTGTCTCCCTAGAAAGATTAATTGCCAAAGGACTCTTAGAAACAAAAATAGAAACCAAGATTTTTCATGGCTTATGAAGCTTGACATGACACATGAATATACACTGTTCATAACAACCAAAATAAGCGGATGTAAACACTAAAAACACCTGGGTAACAGAAGTTCTTACACGTTTATGTTATGACACGGTCTGTGTTGAGGTGACCTGGCGTGTTATGACAGCTATGTGAGTCTGGTGTGTCAGCCAGAGCTGCTGTTGATGGTCTGACTCCACCGCACCCTCAGGGTACAGCAATGAATGAAGCAGCCTGACCACCTGCACAAGACTCTGTCAATACACCTTAGCATCAGAGAGAGAGAGAAAGAGAGTGAGATAGAGAGAGAAAGGGAGAGAGAGACAGTGAAAGAGAAATAGAGAGAGGGAGAGAGGGAGATAGAGAGAGAGAGAGAGAGTGAAAGAGAGATAGAGAGAAAGAAAGATAGAAGAAGAGTAAAGATGGAGAGAAAGCAAGAGTGAGACTGATAGAGAGATATAGAAAGAATAAAAAATAGAGAGAAAGAGATAGATAGGTAGAGAGAGAGAGAGAGAGAGAGAGAGAGGCAGGGTGGAGAAAGTGCCAGTTACAGAGGGGTGCTGTGTCTTGGTCTGGTGTCCGAGGGGTGCTGTGTCTTGGTCTGGTGTCCGAGGGGTGCCGTGTCTTGGTCTGGTGTCCGAGGGACTGAAGGAGGCTCCTGTACACGGTGTGGATATTCACACGGTCTGTGATGAAGAGACGGCATATCGGTGGCACACATCCACTTGTGACATGATGGTCTTTTGGGCCCCCACCGTCGACTTCAAGGCACCTAACCCTCACCCTATAACCCTAACCCTATAACCCTAACCCTAACCCTATAACCCTAACCCTATAACCCTAACCCTATAACCCTAACCCTCACCCTATAACCCTCACCCTATAACCCTAACCCTCACCCTAACCCTATAACCCTCACCCTATAACCCTAACCCTATAACCCTAACCATCACACCTAACCCTATAACCCTCACCCTATAACCCTAACCCTATAACCCTAACCCTCACCCTAACCCTATAACCCCTGCCTAACCTAGTGCTTTCCATTCTGCGCTGCCTGGGAGATGACGCTGGGGGCTTAAAACCCCAAAAGGCAACCTTAACCCTAGCGCCGTCCAGACAGCGCTGCCTAGAAGTCGACAGTTGGGGCCCAAAAGACCATATACAGTAACTCACTGGTGAGCACATGTGCATAGAAGTGTGCTTGTGTGATGTGTGTTACATTGACGAAAATGTTTGTTCAAGCAGTGCCCATAGGCATATGCATGTCTACAAGTGTCTCATGCACAGATTAACATTGTCATTGTGATTATTAGCATACTCACTCATGCAGGCAATCTTGTCTACAATGTCTATAATTTCAAGACTAATGGAGCATTCTAAAAGATACAGCAGAACATGAGTGTGTCTAATGCATCTCATAGCACCTGGGAAAACACACACACACAACGTGTGTCTAATGCATCTCATAGCACCTGGGAAGACACACAACACACACAAGTGTGTCTAATGCATCTCATAGCACCTGGGAAGATACACAACACACACGAGTGTGTCTAATGCATCTCATAGCACCTGGGAAGATACACAACACACACGAGTGTGTCTAATGCATCTCATAGCACCTGGGAAGATACACAACACACACGAGTGTGTCTAATGCATCTCATAGCACCTGGGAAGATACACAACACACACGAGTGTGTCTAATGCATCTCATAGCACCTGGGAAGAGACACACACCCAACGTGTGTTAGCTGTGAAGAAATGTGAATATTGATCCACAGCTGTGACAAAATTACAATTATCTCCAGCTACGGAAGCTTTAATCACAAGGATTTGTGTGTTGACTTAAATTTCCGCTTGTATTTGTTATAATAGACCTTCAAAGAATGTGATTCAAGTTTTGTGTGTCAGTAATATAATTCCCAAACAACACAGTGGCATTAAAGCTGATTAATTTTGGAATAAACCTGCTTAACACTGACTTGTTTTTGAAGCGGCAGCCTTCCAGACAGACCTCAATTAGCTTTGGCAGAGAGTCTCTCCCCCAGAGGGTTTTTTTTTTTACGCCCGACACCTTCCTGGTGCCTTTTTAGTATTAGGCTCTTGCAAGCGCTGTGGAATGGAATTCAGACTCAAAGTGGAGTTAGCAAGCAGCCTTCACGGAAACTCAATCTCTGCCATGACGTCTGCAGTCTTTTAACACCTGCTGTGCAGAGGTAACGGATGTTTTAGATTTAGAAGGCATGAATACACACCCAAACAAACAAACAAACAAACAAACAGTGAGAGTACGTAGACATTCTGCATTCAGTGGCATCACAAACAAACAAACAAACAAACAAACAGTGAGAGTATGTAAGAGATTCCCTGCTCTCCCTCCACTTCACGTGAAATCCACTTATATTCCGGAAAATACGGTGAAATACGATAATTCTCCTAGAGCAGCCACTGTGCTTTCCAATGCTCTAGTGTTACATTGTCCGTAGTGTGTAATGACTGATATAAATACCAATGTTCAAATAAAGACATTCTCTTTCCAGCCTACTAACCGATGTGAGCAGTGTGTGTTTATTGCCTCCATACAACATTATACTAAGGTCAAACAAAAAGGATGAAGCCATGAAGCACCACGAGGTCTGTGCCCGTATGTGCCCGTCTGTGCTGCCACCAGGCTGTGGGTTGCCGTGGAAAACAACCGAAGAACAACCCTCCCAGTGACCTGGCAAGTGAGGAACTGGACTGAGATGATGTCAGCGGCGGGAGAAGAATAAGATGGAAAAATCAGCTGGCCAGCGCATCTCCGCATAGCGAGGAGGAGGAGGAGGAGGAGGAAGAGGAGGTGGAGGAGGAGGAGGATGAGGAAGAGGAGGAGGAGGAAGAAGAGGTGGAGCAGGAGGAAGAGGATGAGGAGGAGGATTTGGATGCAGATGTAGTCGCCGGAGGCTCGTATTCCTTTTCCTTTCACTGGAGCATGTAAGGACTCACTAAGGTAATATAGGCAAATATGCACAGAGCAGCGTCTGCCGCTCCAAATCGATTCTGCACAGAGACACACACACACACACACACACACACACACACACACACACACACACACAGCAGCTTTGGTCTCCATGGTTTCCTCGCCGCTGCATCCTTATTAAGCATCATGTCTGTGGAGCTGGACTGTGTGTGTGTGTGTGTGTGTGTGTGTGTGTGTGTGTGTGTGTGTGTCTGTCTGCGGAGCTGGACTGTGTAACTTCAGATAACATTTCCACTCAACACTTCTCACGTCTCGCCTCCCGTTAATTAAGATCATTTGTTTGCTCTCTGTGCGGAGTGGGAGAGTGTTTCATGAGCGGAGCACGGTAAAAGGGATTTGGGCATTTTAGGAAAAGCGCACGCATAGATTAAACCACTGGCCCACACACTCGTCCTGCTCCATTAAAACCCTGGACAGAACACACATGCTTTCCAGTAGCACACATCCAGAATCGGTCAAGCCCTATTAAAAACCCTGATTGATTTTGATGTTTGAGACACACACACACACACACACACATTTCCTGCAGTAGATCATTCTCTGACTTATCTTGTATCTTGCCTTTTTCCATCTGTATGCATTGAAGTACTTCAGAGAGTGTGTTTCCGGAGAGAGAGAGAGAGAGAGAGAGTGTTTCTGTTGAGAGAGAGAGAGTGTGTTTCCGTTGAG
>NW_027468576.1:38510357-38522857 GCF_046254945.1 Alosa pseudoharengus | reverse complement strand
TCAGTCACACAAACTCACTCAGTCACACAAACTCAGTCACTCACTCAGTCACTCACTCACTCACTCACTTAGTCACACAAACTCACTCACTCAAACGCAATCACTCACTCACTCACACAAACTCACTCACTCAAACTCATTTATTCACTCACTCACTCACTCACTCACTCACTCATATTTTGATCCTTTTGTTATTATCCATTATGTAAAAATGATATACTGTATGTTTAATTAATAATTTTAGAAGAATTGTACTGAATTCTTATTAGCTTGTTATTGTAATTATTTAGCGTAGAGCACTGGCCATGCCTTCCTTGCGTCCCCACCCCGGGCGTGTTGTTTGTCTGGCGTCTGAGTCCTGACTGTTATCTGTGACAGGTGTCACGGCTCTGTGACCCAGAGGCCTTATCTCCCCCCCCCTCCCTCCACACGGCCCAGTGTTTGAACCAGCAGCCAGGATGGCACAAACCAGTGAACAAACATCCTCAGCACACACACACAAACACACACATACGCACACACACACACACACACATTAGCACCCACCACACACACACACACACACATAGAGCCTCTGCCTTCCGCTGCCTCACCTGCCAAGTCACCCGCCAAAAAATTGATAAATCAGAAAAGTAAAACCATCTTTGCAAACAGCCATTTTCTGCCCTGTGTGTTTTGCACAAATTGATATGGATGGGAAGCCTTTCAGACCTCCTGTCTGACTGAAAGTTTCCCCTTTGGGATAGCTATAAACATTAGTTTACGCAACAGCTCTTACTTGGAAACGCTGAAAGTCTTTCATGTCTAACCATGTTTATGCACTGTATGAAATGATGGCCACACAAGAGAGACTAGTTTGATTTATTGGCAGCTGATGATCTTCAAAACCATTTTCACAGCATGCAGGAATATTTCCTGGGCCATGTAATCAAAATGGCCGCCGGCCCGCTGGCTCCAGATCGGGGAGAGGATGAGTAAAACTCCATACAACCAGGAACAAGGAGACGCTACAAATCTCCAAGCACTTTATTTCACTTAACTGGGCTACAAGATGAACAACATATAAGCTTTGGATGTATTTTGGATTTGGAGAGAAGTAAACAAACATGTGAGACAGTTTCACCTGATTTAGATGCTGTTTCTGAGGGTATATACAAAAGAGAGACATAAACTGGTATCCATGACGTATTATAGTGTATGTTTTATTTTAATGTGTGTATTACATGTCAATAATCATTTGCAGTGCTTGCATTAGTCCTCATAGCACTAAATGAGGGAACATTCAAATAAATTATATTATTCTTCAAATATGATGCAGTGAGGACAACAGAACATGGTGACTTATGATGGTGATATATTCTGACTGCTTAAGTCAAGCATTATAGCCAAAGTCCTTTCAGGCAAGTCCCTCCATTCGGTGGCCATATTGCAACGCAACTTATTGGGCATCTATTTCAAGCAGAACTGCACGTGTGCAAGTCTTCACAACACCAACCTCGCTCCAGCAGCGAGATCACAACACATGATTGGTACAATGTATTCACAGGACATCACACGATTGCCACGATGTATTCACAGGACATCACATGATTGCCACGATGTATTCACAGGACATCACATGATTGGCACGATGTATTCACAGGACATCACATGATTGCCACGATGTATTCACAGGACATCACATGATTGCCACGATGTATTCACAGGACATCACATGATTGCCACGATGTATTCACAGGACATCACATGATTGGCACGATGTATTCACAGGACATCACATGATTGGCACGATGTATTCACAGGACATCACATGATTGGCACGATGTATTCACAGGACATCACATGATTGGCACGATTGGCACGATGTATTCACAGGACATCACATGATTGGCACGATGTATTCACAGGACATCACATGATTGGCACGATGTATTCACAGGACATCACTTGATTGGCACGATGTATTCACAGGACATCACTTGATTGCTACAATGTATTCACAGGACATCACATGATTGGCACGATGTATTCACATGTCGACTTTTGGCTGCAGAAGGAGTGGGATTTGGGGGCAGCCTTCTGGTTATAGGGTGTGTGTGTGTGTGTGTGTGTGTGCTTCACCTCACTGTGTGTGTGTGTGTGTGTGTGTGCTTCACCTCACTGTGTGTGTGTGTGTGTGTGTGTGTGCTTCACCTCACTGTGTGTGTGTGTGTGTGTGTGTGTGTGTGTGTGTGTGCTTCACCTCACTGTGTGTGTGTGTGTGTGTGTGTGTGTGTGTGTGTGTGTGTGTGTGTGTGTGCTTCACCTCACTGTGTTCACTGAGACCAAAGAGACCAAATTTCCCTCATGGGATCACAAAGAGTATATATATATTTACTTATATGGATAAGTGTAGACAACTGCTATATTGGAGTTACAAACTAAACCCATGCCTTTCTATGGAGGGTTTTTGAGTGCTGTGTCTACTCATTAGAAAGTTTCTGCTATGAATATGAAAAATTGATTCATAGTTATAAATCGTGGTGTATTTTATTACTGCCAATGTCATTGGCAGGAAGTTAAAGGACACGTGTTACTAGGAGGCTCCAAAACCCTGATCTTATCCGAGAAGCTTTAAGTTTTGCTTTAAGCTGGCAGACCTTCAGAAGGCCTCTGGCGTCAGTAGTATCTCACCAGCCAAATGCTGTACAGTCAGTTCAAAGCATTCTCCCACAATGCTAAACGCCCGAGCAAATATTGAGCCAGTGCAAACTTCCTCTCTTGACAAACCTAGTGTATGGGTAACATCGGTTTCCTGTTGACTTTCACTGTACAATCACACAGTCTAACACAGAGACGGGCGCCCTCATATATAAAGTGCTGATAAGTGTGAAGTTTAAACTAAAGGTCAAATAGTCCAACCACATGCTGATACACTATAGTATACCCACGCGTTATTCTTCCACAGCATGGAGGCCTTCTTTTGAAAATTCAAATATGATGCCCTTTCCTGGAAAACCGTCTCTGCTAGTCAATTATCCATTCTGAGACCAGTGTGGGAGCCTGTGAAAGACAAGGACTAAATTCAACACCTCATGAAATTGCACTCTGCATTACGGCTTTACATGACACCACTCACAGGGCTGTTGGTCTGTAATAAACAATCCTGAAGCGGTTAAGTTTTGCCAAAACCCCGAGCATCACTCACCCACGGTCGGGGAGTCGGAGTCTTCCATCACCCTGGCGCAGGCGGGCCGGTGAGATCGCTTTTAAACATGCATACGGTTACAACCAGATTTACTGCCGTGATGAAGCATTTTTACAGCGTACTGAGCTCAGCTATATCAAATGATGTCTGGACTTAGTCACCAGGTCTACCCCCTGGACAGAACCAGTGCTCAAGGCCACCAGCTAGAACACCCCACCTGGAGGCTAGAACACCCCACCTGGAGGCTGACACACTTGGGATTAGGGTTAGTGCCATATAAAAATGGATAACTAAGTGCTGGCATAGCCATATTTACTATAGATGGCCTAAACTCAAAATACCATTTTACCTAGAGGCACAGTTACCAGCAGACCAGAATGAGAATGTAAGACGTCTTTATAAATATGCATGTTTTAAAATCCCTTGTATGTATTACGCATGACGTACGAGATCACACATATATTCACACAAAGTGCAGGCTTCACATGGCTAGCTGTAGTGTACTGACACCCAAGCAGACATCCCAACCTGCAGAAAATCCTTTCAGGGACGTAGTAGCCCCTGTGTCAGATTCAGAGACTTCATTCTCTGTGTTATACGTCAGTGTACTGTAGCATCAGAATATGTTTAAAGAAGTTTAGGATATATGCATTGTGTTCTTAAGAATGCTTGGGATAAGGGTCAGCTTGCTAAACACACTGTAGGTTAGGGCTAAACACACTGTAGGTGTAGGGTAGTGCTAAACACACTGTAGGGTAGTGCTAAACACACTGTAGGTGTAGGGTAGTGCTAAACACACTGTAGGGTAGTGCTAAACACACTGTAGGTGTAGGGTAGTGCTAAACACACTGTAGGGTAGTGCTAAACACACTGTAGGGTAGTGCTAAACACACTGTAGGTTAGGGCTAAACACACTGTAGGTTAGTGCTAAACACACTGTAGGTTAGTGCTAAACACACTGTAGGTGTAGGTTAGTGCTAAACACACTGTAGGTGTAGGTTAGTGCTAAACACACTGTAGGTGTAGGGTAGTGCTAAACACACTGTAGGGTAGTGCTAAACACACTGTAGTGTAGGTTAGTGCAAAATAGGCTACACGTCATCATGTATCATCTTCTCTTTAGGGTCTGCACTGAGGAGTATGGACAGTATGAGTATGGACAGTAACCTTCATGCAGTGTACATTCTGATATTTTGATATTTCCTTCAGAGAATGCAGTTTTTCCCTCTGGCTTCCTGAGTAGCATTAGAATCCAGTATCACTGTCTTTGCAGGAGAAATATGTTCAGATGACCATCAGTGACATGTTGAGGGGTTGGGGAGCTGTGTGAGGCGTCACATTCTGGAGCCTGAAATGACCCAGTGCGTCCCAGACACGCTCTTCCCAGTGCGTCCCATACACCCTCTCCCCACTGCGTCCCATACACCCTCTCCCCAGTGTGTCCCATACACCCTCTCCCCACTGCGTCCCATACACCCTCTCCCCAGTGCGTCCCATACACCCTCTCCCCAGTGCGTCCCATACACTCTCTTCCCAGTGTGAAGGAGAATATTCTGCTGGCAACTTCAAGCACAGAACCACCCCCCCCCCTTTATAAGCCACATAAAAGATATACAGGCTCATTTGTTTCAGAGGGAATGACAAAAGCCATCATTTTTACAGTCCGTGTCGTGATGGTCAGATGGGGAAGACATGGTGTAATGCAGCGCCGTCGTTACGCCACACACTCATCCAGACGCTCCCTTCGGCGGCCGGGCGGCCGGATGGGCGGACAAGGTAGCGGGCGATGCCAGACCACGCGTTTGAATAATGCATTATGGGAGAGAGCAGCCTAAACAATATACTGACCCGCCCCGCTCCCTCTGGTGTTTCTCTCACCACACACTCACGAGGAAGGACAGGCCAAGTGGCAGGAGATGAAAAAAAAAGCATAAAAAGGAAAAGCCATCATCTGGAGGCCCTTAGCACAGGCATTCCATAACATGCTACGATAGATTATTCCACAAGTCCCCCTCACCTGGCCTGCTTTTATCTCCTCCATGTTGCATGAATTCTGCTCGCAGTCTTGCTCGTATGCTATGGACTTTGATATAGAAAAATAATAGCGATGATAATTCTGTACTGCAGCTAAGAGCAGTTTCGTGATGAATTTATACGGCTGTCATGTGAGAAGAGAAAGAGAGCGAACGCTGCGCTGCTTATATGGCAACCATATGCCGTCGGCATCCATTTTAATGTCGCTGGCCTTTGTCTCCCGGGAACATAAAAGTGCACATATGAAGCGCAGGGATTCCTTCAGATGACATTTCAAGATCAATAAACAACTCAGAGCACAGGAGTCAAACGCCAGACCCAGGCCCAGATTGGAAGGTCTTACATTGAGTAAACATTAACGGCCAGGTCCCCTATCAGAGACACGCCGGAGACTATAGGCTCCAGGCGCTCAGGGAGTCCAGATCTGGGGTCTACATTATGCCCTGTACTCGCTCGTGGCCTGAACTCTGAACGTTTCGTAGCGTAGTGTAAAAATGTTTCCATTCGACTGTAAATGATTCTAGTGGTAATGTGCAATATAAAGCAGAATGGCATTTCAATGAAACCTTAACAGTGGATATATGATAGCAGGTGAAATATAGAATGTAGTTGATAAAAGTACATACAAGAGGAGCAATAACACACAGTTTCTGTCAAAATAGACTCCTTCAGAGCAGTCTTTATAGAATTTATTTAGAGCTTATTTAGTCTTCACTCTTAAAACAAATGTGTTGTCCCTATCTGGACACAGAGATGCATTATAAAACAATGCAAGTTGTGTTGTTTTCAATGCAAGTTGTGTTATTTTCAACACATATTGTGTAACAAATAAAATGGAAACAACACAACCTGTGTTGTCCCCATCTGGACACAGAGACTTGTTGAAAACAACACACATTGTGTTGTCCCCATCTGGACACAGAGATGTGTTAAAAACAATGTAAGTTGTGTTGTTTTCAACACATTTGTTTTAAGAGTGTTGGCCCTTGGAGTTTTTCTTCAGCAGCACATGAAGAGAAGCCTGGAGCAAAGAAACTGACTCTGTGATCAACCATGCAGTGGGAAGAGTAACTGGATGTGTGTGTGTGTGTGTGTGTTTTACAACAAAGGGATAGTTGGTAATAAAATTCACTTTCAAGTCGTTCCTCTCTCAGATATCTGATCATTTTGCTATCGTAAAATTTCACAGGCGGTGGACAATGGCCTACACGGCAACAACAAATGACTGTTTTATTCTACGCGTCTCGCTGGAGCCCTCGACTACTCTATAGCTGGAGGGGAGGAGGCTGTGCTGCCTCTGAGATCCTTATCTTCAGGTCACCTTGAAGATGCTCCACCACCCATACATATGCTCGAATCAGTCATCAAATATGCTCAAATGCCCGCGGGTTAAGGTCACTCCGCAAAAGACCCAGGGGACCAGCGTGCACTACTACAGTCTGAACTACTACAGCCAGTAAAGCCACATCATTGAAGTGAGGCTATAAGAGATAGGCTAGTGGGACAATTTCAACTCATTTGTATCCCTCCCCTGATAAAAGTTTCTTTTGCCTGCTAGCTTGTGAATTCAAACATGTGTATCCTTTGGCTCACCTATAGAGCTGCCCTTCGATATGGGTGGAGTTAATACTGCTTTGAGCCTTCCCATAAGCCTTTGCAGTCTGATGCAATTTTCTGAGAGCCAGGGAGGGTTGAGAGGCTAAATAACACGCGTCAGCGCGTCGGTTTCGGCTGGGGCCTGCTTTTGTCCTGGGTCTGGGTTGCTTATAACGTGCTCTGAGGTTAAACAGCAGCGCTTTTTAAACTGGCCAACTGTGGCGAGTCTATTTTTTCCGCTTGCTGCAAGCAGTGTGCTGGCGGTTAGAGTACATGCAGCAGAAATGCCGCCGTCTCTCGCTCATGCACAACCCCGTCGATTCGTGTTCAAAATGAAAATGTGCCATTAGAAGCCCTTTGCCATCTGCCGTGCTTTGGTGAAGATCCAAATGGGCAGCATACACAGCATGTACTGTATGTGCTCTATATGTTGAGTGGAATGGCGGTTAGATAGCGCATGTATGTGCTCTATATGTTGAGTGGAACGGCGGTTAGATAACGTATATGTGCTCTATATGTTGAGTGGAATGGAATGGCGGTTAGATAGCGCATGTATGTGCTCTATATGTTGAGTGGAATGGCGGTTAGATAACGCATGTATGTGCTCTATATGTTGAGTGGAATGGCGGTTACAGCATGTATGTGCTCTGTATGTTGAGTGGAATGGCGGTTAGATAGTGTATGTATGTGCTCTATATGTTGAGTGGAACGGCAGTTACAGCATGTATGTGCTCTATATGTTGAGTGGAACGGCGGTTAGATAGCGCATGTATGTGCTCTATATGTTGAGTGGAACGGCGGTTAGATAGCGGATGTATGTGCTCTATATGTTGAGTGGAATGGCGGTTAGATAGCGTATGTATGTGCTCTATATGTTGATATTGAGAGAACGGCGGTTAGATAGCGGATGCAAACTCGAGCGCATATGCAGACTGAGCTAGTTTTTGCTCTGGTAAATGGAGTGAGCTAATTTAATTGGTGGGACGCCCACAGCACTGCAGAGGGGTCACAGAGACTGTGTGTGTGACTCAGTGTGTGTTTGTGTGCGTGTGTGTGTGTGTATGACTCAGAGAGGCCAAACACACACTGCACAATGTTTACAAGCCTTATGGTGGTGGAGGTCAAGAGTGACCGCACTGTTAGGTCAGACCTGGACAAAGCATCCATGCTAAGCCATAGCACACTTAGCCAAAGCTATAGACAGACCATTAGTTCCCTATAGCAGTAAGGCTTGGACTAGAATTATGTACGAGGACTATTTAGCATACATTTGTCAGTGTTTTGAAGTATTTCTGAGAATTGAATTATGTTCAGTTTGAAAAGGCCTGTGTTGACAATGGTTTTTCATGCAAGTTAAAATACTCACCAAACTCCCAGGAGAAAGTGGAAAACCACATAGCATGTTTGCCATTATGTTTGGCTGAGGTCAATGAAAACTTCATTGAGTTTGCTCCTCTACAGAGCCATCAGGGGAGCCAGCTGTTGTGGTTTCCTGACTAGCGTACAAAGTGCCAATCTAACTTGTACATCATTACATATCCATTACTGTCTCTGCTTTAGCCTCAATCTGTATCACATATGTCAGATTAACAAAAGGCAAACAATCATCTGGCTCTGCAGAGCCTGCTAAGGTCTCCCTCCTTTGCTCTGGCCCGGGTCCGGTGTGAGTCTGGCCCCTGATCTGGCATGGATGTGTTATCTGAGCCACCATCAGTCATTCTTTCCATCTTAATGGATCTGTCTTTTCCAAAGAGGGGCCCTCAGCAGTGACCCGCGGCCCGGTGAACATTACTGAGGGGGGGAGGGGGGGGCAGCAGGGCTTATGGCTGCAGCGTGGCTCTGAGGGGGGGGGGGCTGGGGGGGGGGCAGCAGGGCTTATGGCTGCAGCGTGGCTCTGCTCTGCTGCTATGCTGTATGGTTTTAGAATCAGTGGCAATATACGGTCTGTGTGTTGCTGGCAGGCCCACAATCTCTCTCTCTTTCCCTCTCTCTCACTCTCTAATTGTCCCCCTCTCTCTCTCTGCCCCCCCCTCTCTCTACCCCCCTCTCTCTCTCTACCCCCCCTCTCTACCCCCCCTCTCTCTCTACCCCCCCTCTCTCTCTGCCCCCCCCTCTCTCTACCCCCCCCTCTCTTGCTGTCTTATGGGCCGCGTGGGCCCATGAAAACCTCCTAACAGGTTTACAGCGAGCAGATTCATTTAGCATTGCAGTGTGCCTGAGGGAGTGCAGGCCAGTGGCTGTTACATGGCTGGACAGGGAAATGCGAAAGACAGAGAGGGAGGGCGGAGAGGCATGAAGACCACGTCCAAACTCTCTGGCCGAACTCTCCAAGTGAACAACATGGGGTCTGTGCTCCCCAGCGCCAGAGAGAAGTGCCCAGGCGACTGGGGCATCTACGCAGGGCCCGTAAGGGTTGGCATAGTTTATTACCCCGTTAAGCATGAATTTATAATCCTGTTAAATATGGCATGCCCATTACGGCCTCTATAAAGTATTTCACCAAGACATCGGTAAACAGTCTGAGAATTTGTAAGAAGAACACTTTGGAGTATTGCTTCGCTCGTCAGCCCGGCGAGAGCCAGAGTGGAGCTGGACCCTGCTGGACCCTGCTGGACCCTGCAAGCTTAAGGTCCGGATGCCGTCTCGTCCAGTGGTGACTGTAGCGCTCGACCCCAAAGAAGTGACATTTGGAAAAAGGATTTTGTTTTTGTTTGGAGGTCCGTTGCAACTTCGCTGACAGTCTGACAGGCCCTGCAGTGTCCTACCGGACAGAGTGGATTAGTAATGACCGGTCCAGAGTGGATTAGTAATGACCGGTCCAGTTGTTCATTGCAGTGTGGAAGTATGTAGAGAACTCTGGTGGTGTACCGTGCTCACAGATCTGTGGTGTGATGTCATCTCATCACTAGGGCTCTGTTGATGACAGCCTCTCCTCTCCTCTCCTCTCCTCTCCGCTCCTCTCCTCTCCTCTGCTCTCCTCTCCTCTGCTCTCCTCTCAGCTCCTCTCCTCTCCTCTCCTCTCCGCTCCTCTCCTCTGCTCTCCGAGAGGCAGGCCACTGCCCAGGGGGAGCGCAGGCTCGTCCAACTCCAAAGACCGATCAATCTCACGTCCTGCCGCCTCAGCACAATCCCTTACGGACCATCACAGGAGAGCGAGGGAGCGAGAGAGAGAGAGAGAGAGAGAGAAAGAAACATTTGATCAGGAGAGCAAGGGAGAGTGTGAGACAGAGAGAAACAGAGAGAGAGAGAGAAACATTTGATCAGGAGAGCAAGGGAGAGTGTCAGAGAGAGAGAGAGAGAAACATTTGATCCAACCTCTCAGGACCAGAGGGCAGAGCCAAAACAGGAAAACTGTGAGAAGTGCAGAAAAGAAGAGAAATGAGCAAGAGCCACAACACTGCCCTGGATAGATGGGCACAGGACGAGAACATGGCAACGCTCACATGCCATCTGATGAAGGCCTTGTAGGCCGAAACGTTATCGCCTATTAAACGTTTTTCAATTACTCGGAGTGTGCGGCACCTTCCTTCTCTTACCAACAACAGTTAGCTGACCACAATACCACAGTCCTTTTGATATGGTACAGTAGTAGTAGTATAAGTAGTGGTGGTAGTAGTAGTAGTAGTAGTAGTGGTGGTGGTAGTAGTAGCAGTAGTAGTAGTGATATTCGTAGTAGTATGATGGCAGTAGTAGTTGTAGTAGTAGTGGTAGTAGTAGTAGTATGATAGTAGCAGTAGTAGTAGTGATAGTAGTAGTAGTATGATGGTAGTAGTAGTTGTAGCAGTAGTAGTAGTGGTAGTAGTAGTAGTATGATGGTAGTAGTAGTATGATAGTAGCAGTAGTAGTAGTGATAGTAGTAGTAGTATGATGGTAGTAGTAGTATGATAGTTGTAGTAGTGGTAGTATGATAGTAGTAGTATGATGGTAGTAGTAGTATGATAGTAGGAGTAGTATGATGGCAGTAGTAGTATGATAGTAGTAGTAGTAGTAGTAGTAGTAGTACTATGATAGTAGTAGTAGTAGCAGTAGTAGTAGTAGTAGTATGATAGTAGTGCTAGCAGTAGTAGTAGTAGTGATAGTAGTATGATAGTAGTAGTAGTAGTAGTAGGATGATAGTAGGGGAACTGTAGGTTTGAGAATGGGGTTAATGAAAAGGTAAACAGATGTCCCTGCTGAGGGTGGTGTGGGTGTGTAATCAGGCGCCTGATGTGGCACACACACACACACACACACACACACAGCGCCTGCAGTACACACTTGCAGTGAAGGGAGGAGTAAAGGGAGGGTTCAGCAGAAGGGTGTAGAGGAGCGTTGAGCTCTGGAGGTTGAAAGCCCTGCTGGAGATGTATGATAAAGCACAGAGAGGGTGTGTGTGTGTGTGTGTGTGTGTGTGTGTGTGTGTGTGTGATTGTACGGTGTATTTGTGCGTGTGTGTGTGTGTATGTGTGTGCATGCATGTGTGTGATTGTACGGTGTATGTGTGTGTGTGTGAGTGTGTGTAAGAAACCCACCTAGTGCTCAGAGAGAGAAGAGAAGTCATCAATCGGCTGTTTTATGTGAAGCCGCTGAAGGTCACACAGGATGGGAGTGATGTGTATCCGTGGAGACCAGGCAGGGTGATGACATGGCCTACAGGCTTCAGAACCGGCTCCAGCCTAATGTCTACTCACAGGAGATGGACCAGTACTAGTGCAACATGTAGCACACTGCAGGAGTTACCTCTGAACTGGACAAGAGTGTAAAGTTGTCAGTGTTGGACTGTACCGGAGTGTAAAGTTGTCAGTGTTGGACTGGACCGGAGTGTAAAGTTGTCAGTGTTGGACTGTACCGGAGTGTAAAGTTGTCAGTGTTGGACTGGACCGGAGTGTAAAGTTGTCAGTGTTGGACTGTACCGGAGTGTAAAGTTGTCAGTGTTGGACTGGACCGGAGTGTAAAGTTGTCAGTGTTGGACTGTACCGGAGTGTAAAGTTGTCAGTGTTGGACTGGACCGGAGTGTAAAGTTGTCAGTGTTGGACTGGACCGGAGTGTAAAGTTGTCAGTGTTGGACTGGACTGGGAGGGAAGTGGTCTGGGCGGTTCCTTGGCAACTGGATTCTCACATTTCTGGGCAGCAGGACATCCAGCGGAACATCCATCAAACGACGGAAAATTCCACTCCTCAGTTTCAGTGACCCCTGTTTGGTCCCTTCTTATCTCCTCCTGTTGTTTAGCCAAGTGTGTTATGGGAGATGGAACTCACGCTAGCTGTTTGCATGCAGCCCCTCTGCTAGCAGGAGCCGCTGTAAGTGCCAGTAATAAGAGTCTGTGCTCGTGGAAATGCCTCTATTCTAATAAATGAATATAATAAATAATGGCGCTGGTTGAACAGTGGCGTTACTGCAGCTTTGCTGCACTCCGAGAGGATTTTAATGTCCCTTGGTCTCCATTTTGTAATTGCGTTCACCACGGTTATTGCCTGAGCCCAGTTAAGCGTCCATTCAACACGCTCAATTATGTGCAGGGGCATTAAGGAGCGGTCTGCAGGACGAGGAGCAGGGAGAACGTGGAGCGCTAGTATAGACAGGTATTACAGCTCTAAATCAGATGCTGTCTTACACACACACACACACACACACACACACATGCACACACACACACATATATGCACACACACACACACACACCACACATGCACACACACCACA
>NW_027468576.1:38478742-38503742 GCF_046254945.1 Alosa pseudoharengus | reverse complement strand
TGTGTGTCATCAGGAGAGCCACTTCAGAGAGGCATCTTGTCTCCCTTCACTGCTATCCTTACTACATTGGACTTAAAAAAAATATGTCGAAAAAATACGTCAAATCATGTCCCTTGTCTGTAGTAACATTATAGTCAACGTACCAAGTCGAGGGTTGGTAAAGATAACAAACAGTCACGAACTTGAGCCTTAATAGAACGGCTATCAATTTGAATCAAGATCCGTGTCTGTTTGTTGTTTGGATGTAATGCCGTGGCTACATTTAGGCTTCCGTAGCCATAGTTGGTGCCATTAAACTAACATAGTGGTGGTCATACAATATGGAAGCCCGTTTGCGCCACATAAAAAAAAAAATTCTGATCTATTAGGGACCGTTCGTTATTTATAAACGGGATCACCGGAGGGATTTTGAGTGCTTCGATCAAAAGTTGCATGACCCTCCCCTGCCTTCAATATAATTTTCAACGACCCTCCAGCAGCATTTTCAAAAATGACATGACCCTCCCCGGCCAATTGTCGATGTCTTCCGCCCACGCTCTTACGCGCCATGCTATGATAACACATCAACATATGCTACCGTCCTAAAATCAACCTCTGCTTTCTGATCTTAATCACAATAATCATGGAAACTAAATGCACACTTCCTGCAACTGCATTAGCCTACTTGAGTTACTCCTTTACTCCTCTAGTAAGTATTCACATGAAATAAAACAATAAAGCATTGAGACCATTCAACAAAGCACACTGGGTAATAACAAATCAACACATGAACTTGTTGCTATGGACTCGTCTCTAGGCTTCCTCAGTCATTGTAAAGCTGCCGAAGCTGAACATTATCCAAAACTCAATTTCTCAGACGAGCGTCGGGAGCTTGCTACACTCCTTCCTTCTCAAATGACTTGAAAAGGTCGTTTGCACAATTTCACAAATAATCACAGGGACCGAAAAATACCTAACATGCCAACTTTTTCCGGGTTTATCATTTTAACGTTTCCCTGCTGTCTTGCCGTTTTAATATTTTCCCGTAGAATATCCCATATTACTGTAATACTCATAACATTAGTCCTGCATTCTGGCCTGTCTCTGTGTTGTCCTGTTGTTACCCCTTGCCCTTCCAGTGAAACAGATGTATTCAAATCATCGTTTTGCTTGCTTGAATGCGAACTCAGAGTGATGTTAACCTAGGCCTATTTAAGTTAACGACGTGGTTGTCGTGTGAGCACGATTCATTAGCGCTTGCAGTGTTCGGCCGTAGGCTATGCCTACGTGCGCACCTGCCAGGCTACTCAGCTAGACAAAGAATTCCCCCTGTATATTCACTCCAAGTTGGCCTACCATAACTTACCAACTACACTGTAGACCAGCCATCACCAAATGGCGGACCGCGGTCCGAGTCCGGACCGTAACGTGATCCTATCCGGACCCAGACCATAATAGCCTAATTTAGATTTTCACATAAGATTTCAAAGCTGCGCTAAATGTTTCGTTGGTTAGGATAACAGCCTTTACTTCAGGAGCCATCATTTCGCTTGCTGCTACTCAGCCAGTGAAATCTGTGAATTCTGATAAAGTCGAGTCAGTGAGTAAAGTAGCCTACTATGGAGAAGAGACTGATAGCCTGAAACGAGCGAGGAGAGGAGATGGGACGAGAAACAATCAGATGGATATCTAAGTTAACGATAAGTAAGTTATTTTCAAATCATCGATTGCTCAAAGAGGAGAAAGCTAGACAGCGCGAACAGAGCTTTATATAACAATACGGGGGCAATACCACGCAAAACTGTCACGTCTGTAACACCAACTAAATATGGATGTGACAGTTTTACGCGGAATTGCCCTGGACCTCTTCTATTCTGAGACAGGCGATTTTAAGCGCCAATTTGAAGTACCTCTACTAGACAAAGCATATATTTTGAGCAAGCATAGGGTAGGCTAGTCCCATTTAACAGTGAACTGAGACCACAGAATATTTTACGATTTAAGAAGGCAATATGATTGATCCACCACAATCTAGTTAAGCCTACATGCATTCACTGCCCAACAACGTGATATTCCTGGGTTTCCAGGATTTCGGGTCAACATACAAAATAACTAAAAAAATTAAATTAAAATTGCTGATTAATGGGTTCAAGGAACCAGCTGTGGAATATCCTTGTCTCAGCTCAAATTTTATTTTAAGTTCACGTTAAGATCTTAAAAATAGCCAAGGCTAGGCCTAATCAGTTTTTCTCCCCAATTAGGCTACTCTTATCTTGCCTTATTTCTCCTCATTTCGAATGTTGCCTTTCACATTAAACATTAGGCCTAGGCCTACAATCTTCTATTTCTTGAATTTCCCCTTGGGGATCAATGAAGTATCTATCTATCTATCTATCTATCTATCTATCTACAACTAGGCTCCATCCATCCATCCTAATATTATACATACATACATATACATAGCCTAAACACGCACGTTAAACATTATGATGCTCCGGACCTTTGCTTGAGGACATTTTCCGTAACTGGACCTCGCTGAAGATTAATTGAATACCCCTGCTGTAGACCATAAACTGGCTATTTATATGACCAAATGTATTTGTTCAACTTTATGAAGCAGAATTACGCACTGCTACTTGGAACATAGGCCTAACACATTTTTGTTGGCAGGAGAGAGAATGACAGCGATTAACAAATTGCACTTGTTGCTGGTTACCAATAAATACTATATATTTTTTTGCAAACAACAAAAACAGAAAGGATGGAGACAGCAAAGCTAGAGATGGGCAGGAACAAGGTCAATTGGTAGAAATGCTTAGAAACGTTAGGAGCTGGATGTGTGGATGAATGAAGCACAAGTATGCTTTGTGTTAAGCATGAACACTGTTTAAAGTTAGGCTACACGGTAAACTACAAGTAAACCAAAGTTAAATTTAGCTTTTTTAGGGCTGGATAAAGTTGACCAAATGGATATAGGCTGTTAGGCGTGAATAAAGTAGGCTACTTTGTTGCTCCAACCCTGTTGACATTTTCCGTATTTTGCGTGAGAAACCCGGGAAATCTCCCTTATTTTCATTGTTCAATGTTGACAGAGCTATGGAACGAAAGAGAACGTTATATGGCGACAGAAATCAACAATCAAACAAGCCACTTTGATTTTTTGCTGTTTTCATTAATACAAAAGATGGGTGACCCTCCCTCCTAGACAAAAAAAAGTTAGGTGACCCTCCCCTCAACAAAGAATAAAAAGACATGACCCTCCCTATGAAAACTATTTTCGACGTGGTTTTACAAACACTGAGACACAAACGCTTTTACATGAAGAGCATAATATTGAAATAAGCCTCCGCACTTTACAGAGAACCTTGCAAAGAAAGCACCTCTGGCGTCGGCGCAATAAAACTGATGTTGCTGAAGTTGCAGAGTTCATCCATCAGCAACTCCAGACGAAAATACGACCACGTCGAAAATAGTTTTGAATGATCGAATCCATCTTGAATGACCACGGAAATATAAGGGGCAAAGCATTTCCTATTTAGTCATAGCGAAATATGTCAGAATAACGAGATAGGTATCAGAATAATGAGATACTATGTAAGGGATAACGGCCGCCGAGGTGTCCTGTTATACGGAATTAATGGACGAGGGCAAGGGGCAAAAACTCCCCGACACGCAGCGGAGGGGAGTTGCCTCCGCCCAAGTCCATTAATTCCGTATAACTGGACACACCTCGAAGGCCGTTATCCCGCTTATCACCCGGTTGCCACTGTAAACACTGGAAACACGCGGTTCTGTTTAAAAAGAAGCTCACTAGTTCAGCTTGTTGTACAACTTTAGCATGGACAGTTAGCTTGTTTACAGTTGATTCCATTGTTGGGAAGCATGCAACCAAAAGATTCTACAGCGCTGCAACCGTTGTCCTACTATGGTTGTTATAGTTACCATTCATAAGCATTAATATGGAATGGTGTCCTGTTATTCAGAATTAAAGGCCACCCGCCAGCCAATCAGAAAAGAGTATTTCTTCTCTCCGGGTGATAACTCACATTATTACACGGCTCTTCAGAGTGCTGCAGAAAGTTCCATTCACATGAATGGGCCTTCCCAACGTTCGGGCCTATGTTAAATCTACATAAATCACCGGCAAAGCATTTAATCACCGATGTCAATGGCAACGGGTTTTGTGCTTCTGATTAATGTCTTTCATATCACTCCGCAATAAGTCCATTGATCGCTTATCGGAAATTTAGAGCCGTAACGTAGCGACACCTGGTGGAAAAATGGACGACTTTTCCATTAATTTTAACATTTGCGGCGAGTACGAAACTTTTGAGCGCTGGTGGCCAGCCCAGTTTTTGAATGAGAAAACAGAAAAAAGAAAAAGGGAAACATCTGCTGAACAAAAGACAAAGAGGCATAAAGTTTTGAAGGACGAAGAGGTAAACAAAATAGAGGAGGACAGACACGAACTGGAAACCAAGAGGAGCACAGCATGGCCGATTAAAGTGCTCAAGGACTGGTTAGTGGAGAAGGAGATGTCTGAAAATATTGAAGAATATGAAGCAGAAAATTTAAATAACGTTTTAAGATCATTTTATCCATCTGTTCAGAACTCCACGGGTCAGCCATATTTCGTTGCGAGTTATGTTGCCCTCCGTTGCGGAATAAGCCGTTACTATGGCAAATTTAACATCCTGAACAACCCGGCATTTAAGTCCAGCAATAACGTGTTTAATTCGGTCATCAAAGGTCTCCGCAAGGGAGGACAAGACACCAGCCAGCATCATCCTCCCATCTCCTGTGCTGACATGAAGCGGCTTAAAGAATCGGCGGCCCTCTCTACAAATACAGCCTTGGGATTGGTCCGGAAGGTTTGGTTTGATGTCCAGTTACATCTTGCACGGCGAGGCAGGGAAGGTAATAGATACCTGACCATGCAATCTTTTGAAGTTAAAAAGGATGAGAATGGGAAGGAGTACATCACACTGTCCACAACGCGGAAACAAAAAACCATAAAGACCCAAGAGACCCGCAAAAGCTAAACTACCGTGGGTGTATATTTTCTGAGCCGGGCAACCCCAACTGCCCAGTGGCCAGTTTTAAAGCATACATGTCCCGTTGTCCACCCGATGCAAAATCATTTTATTTGCATCCCCTAAGAAAAGATCAGGCTATCTTGAACCAGCAAGACATCTGGTATTCCAGAGAGGCAATGGGTCACAATGCCCTGGGGCTTATGATGGCCAACATCAGCCATGCAGCTGGACTTTCACGGCGCTACACCAACCACAGCCTGAGGAGCACCGCAGTGCAGCTGCTGTCAACAGCTGGACTAGAAACCAGAGAGATTATGACCGTCACCGGGCATAGGTGCGAGAGTAGCCTGAAAAGCTACTGGGCTCCTACCACCACAGACAGGGAGAAATGGAGCAATATCCTGTCAGGTGAGCTGCCCAATAAAGTCCAAACAAACATAAGTTACATTTTATGGCCTTTTGCATAGGCTAACATTGCGAATTATGTTGTTTCAGGTGTGTCCGACAAAGCCCCTACGGCAAGACCAGAAATGGATGGGGACGTCAACCTACATTTCCCCAGAGACGTGCCATTCATCCTCTCGAACTGCACGATAAATGGGAATGTGCAAATAAATATGGGCAAAAGCTAGGCCCGTCAGTCTAAAATAAACAGCCTAGTTTCCGATAGTTTCCGATCTACGCAACACTCCTAATGAGTTGCTAAGCAACAATTCAAACTTTCCAAAGTTCTATTTTGCCTGGGGAACTATTTTTCTCACCGGCCAATAATTGCCACAAAATTCCAATAAAATGATTTTAATTAAATGCTGTGTTCACAAGAAAAAAAAGTTTCTTCACTCGTTTTGGCAAGTAGCCGTGTAATAAGCGGGATAATGTATTGTCCGCCGGTAATTATCGGAACATAAGTCCCTTCAGGACGAAACAAGACCTGTTCGCCCTATCGGGTCTTATGTTCCGATAATTACCGGCGGACAATACATTATCCCTTACATAACGAGATACTATCTCACAATAACGAGATACTATGTCACAATAACGAGATACTATCTCACAATAATGAAATATATCTCACAATAATGAGATACTATGTCACAATAACGAGATAGTATCTCGTTGTGAGATACTATGTCAGAATAATGACATAGTATCTCACAATAATGAGATGTAATAGATCAGATTTTTTTTTTATGTGCCGCAAACGGGCTTCCATAATACAAACTCGAATTAAGTTTTCATCTTTTTAAAAGAATGTAGGGAGACAGGCATTGACAGACACACTGCAATGTATGTATAAGTATTGAGCTGATGAATAACTTACCTGCCTTACAGTCTCAAGGCCAATTAGACCATATGCATATTCAGGAGAGCAGTCTATGATTAATTGAGGAGATAGTATAGAAGACATATGCAAAGAGACAAGTATTGAAGAGACATGTAGAAAACATTAATTAGTTCCCCCATAAATTCCCACGTCATATGTTATAGATTAACTGGTTGGAACAAGTCTCCTCAGAGTAATTACAGCCAAACCCAAATAGAACCTGACACCTCTGGTGTGGTTGGGGGCGGAGCCTGGAGTGGGCGCACAAGACCGACAGAGCCGTGCTCGACTCAGCTCAACGCCGGCGGCAACCCGGGAAGGAGCATAAAATCATTAATGTGTGGAGGAGCGTGTCTACAGATGACACTGAGGTGTCAGGATTTCAGAGTTGGCCCGTCTCCAATCAGGTGAGCTTAGAGAGCACGTTACACAGGAGATGTCACAGAGCTCCCTCCGCTCCTCTCCTCTCTCTCTTGTCCCCTCCTCTCTCTCCCCTCCTCTCCGCTCCTCCTCTTCTCCTTTCTTCTCCCTTCCCCTCCTCTCCTCTCCCCTCCTCTCCTCTCTGCTCCTCTCCCCTCCTCTCCTCTCCTCTCTCTCTTGTCCCCTCCTCTCTCTCCCCTCCTCTCCTCTCTCTTCCCCTCCTCTCCTCTCCGCTCCTCTCCTCTCTGCTCCTCTCCTCTCTCTCTTGTCCCTTCCTCTCTCTCCCCTCCTCTCCTCTCTCTTCCCCTCCTCTCCCCTCCTCTCTCTCCCCTCCTCTCTCTTCCCCTCCTCTCCCCTCCTCTCTCTCCCCTCCTCTCCTCTCTCTTCCCCTCCTCTCCCCTCTCTCTCCCCTCCTCTCCTCTCCTCTCTCTCTTGTCCCCTCCTCTCCTCTCCCCTCCTCTCTCTCTTGTCCCCTCCTCTCTCTCCTCTCCCCTCCCCTCCTCTCTCTCCCCTCCTCTCCTCTCCTCTCCCCGCCTCTCCTCTCTCTCTTGTCCCCTCCTCTCCTCTCCTCTCCCCTCCTCTCTCTCTTGTCCCCTCCTCTCTCTCCTCTCCCCTCCTCTCCTCTCCTCTCCTCTCCTCTCCTCTCCCCTCCTCTCCTCTCTGCTCCTCTCCTCTCCGCGCGTCTGTGTGTTCCTAACAGATCTGAATCTCAGTCAAAGTCCCACCTCTTGCTCCTGAGCCCCTGAAACAGATAGACGTCTGTGTGATCGTCTTCTGGGTCTTCATCAAATATGGATAGGGATTCTCAGAGGGATAGGTTCATTACGGAGACACTTGGAGTGCCGCACTGGGCTGGCGGGGCCGGCCGGCCGACTCCTCTCCTCTCCACAAAGGCCCTCTCACTGGCCATCGATCTGCGCTGAGGACAGACAGGAAATCAATGGGCCACAGCTCCCTGATAAAGCTATGGACTCGCTCCTCCATTCTGCTGCGTGTCAAGCCTGCCGGCCCCCCCATCCTCACCCCCCCCCCCACCCCCCCAGTCTTGTCTCTGCGCCGCCTCCTTCTCCTCCTCTCTGCTGCGTTTACGGAATTAAGGAGCAGGCCGGAACCTTGGCCAGTTTCTCCTCGTTGTCGCTTGTTAGGCCCTGTGTGTCTCCTTGTCCCCGCGATGGGCGAACGAGTGAGCCAATGTAAATGCTGCATTGAGCGACTAATCTGACGATTGATGAAGGGGGATGAAATCATTAGGCGATGGATTAAATCTAAATAGCCGGCTTTGACTTTCATAGGATTTCTCTCAATCTTGCAACCTGAATTTTCCTTCCAATTTAAATAAAGACCTTCCCTGGCTGGCCAAGCGCAAGACGGCGTGGTGATTTATTGCCTATCCACGGCAAACGCACTCATTCGATCTCATTGACTTCTATTTGGAGGTCGTGGACGAGGGGTTGGGTGCTTGGCGCGGCTGCCAGGTTCTCGCGGCATGCGCTGGAAGCCTGCTAGCATCCTGCTCTGCCCCTGCAGTTCAGAGGGCAGGAAGAATTAGCCACAACTCCGCGCTACTCCTGCTGAAAATCCTCCTTGAAAATCGACCTAATCCTCCTTCGTTGTGAGTGGAGGATCACGGAGAGCATTGTGTCACCCAACTCTCCCAAGCAGCCTGTGTGTGTGTGTGTGTGTGTGCTCCCAGGCCAGTGTGGCTCAGAGCGTATAATCTCTTTTATCTGGCCAGGCAGAGCCCACTGGGTCAATGCCCAGACTACAAGCTATTAGCCGCGCGTGTTTTATTTGCTAACAGTTGCCAGCACAAAGGCAGACTTCTTCATTCACAGGGAGAATGCAGCCCCTACAAAATTAAAGTTGATACATTCATGTGTTTGTGTGTATTTATTTGTATGTGTGTGTCTGTGTGTATGCTGTATATGGGTGTGTTAGTATTTGTGTGCTTGTGTGTGCATGTATTGGTGCGTATGTGGTTGTGTGTGCCTGTGTGCGTATTTGGTTGCTAGGACATTGCGTGCATGCTATTACTGTAATGTGTGTTTGATGCATGTTGGAGCATGTTGTATTTAACACTTAGAAGTGCTTATGTCACCGTGGGGGCACATATAGTGCACTCAGTCAACCATCAGTAATATTAGCTTGTACAGCACCCATGCTGAACGCAATTAGCCCAGCTGAGCCTCCCGACAGCTGAGTGGCACACGTGCGCTCACCCCGAACACTTCCGTAACCACTGGCCTTCACACGAGAGAGAGAGAGAAAGAGAGACGGCCATTCCAGAGCTCTGCTTTGAAGAACAAATTATGTGTGACACTTCAAAGAGTAGGTCCTTGTCTTTGATCATTTTTGGCTTTCAGATGTGCCGAGTACATGCATCAGCAGCCGGCTCGGACAGCGGTCTGTGGGGGGTGCTGGGGGGGGGGGGGGGGGGGCGCCGCCCTGGCCCACAGATGTTTAAATCCAGCCGGCCGCATCACATCCCTGCCACCGCACGCCGATGCGTACGCCAGGGCAGGCCGAGCGATGGACATGCTCCCAGTTAGCTCTGACAGGCTTATGAATCTCTAGTGTGGACGACATACTGTACATACTCTAGTCAGTAATGTAATAAAGGTTCACCTACAGTACGCTGAAAAGGGGGCGAACGTGACATCACTTTCTTCCCAAAACATTTCAAGATGACTGGGTGGAACAGGACTGGGCCTTTTTACATTAGAGCCTTAGGACGTACTTACAGTACATATCCACAAGGTTAGCAGAGTTGCTCTCTTTACTTGAGCATTAGAACGTACTTACATATAGTATCTACAAGGTTAGCAGAGTTGCTCTCTTTTATACTCTTTTGATCCCGTGAGGGAAATTTGGTCTCTGCATTTATCCCAATCCGTGAATTAGTGAAACACACACAGCACACAGTGAACACACAGTGAGGTGAAGCACACACTAATCCAGGCACAGTGAGCTGCCTGCAACAACAGCGGCGCTCGGGGAGCAGTGAGGGGTTAGGTGCCTTGCTCAAGGGCACTTCAGCCGTGCCTACTGGTCGGGGTTCGAACCGGCAACCCTCCGGTTACAAGTCGAAACGCTAACCAGTAGGCCACGGCTGCCGTACTTACATACGGTATCTGTAGGTTAGCAGAGTTGCTCTCTTTACATGAGCATCAGGACGTACTTACACATCTACAAGGTTACTAGAGTTGCTCTCTTTGTTGACGATTTCAAGTGTGCTCCTGTAAGCTGTCCGTATATCAGAGCCCTAGTGTTGTCAGTGTGTGTGTGTGTGTGTGTGTGTGTGTATGCGTGTGTGTACACAGTAAAGAATAACTGCAGCGAGCACTAAAACGCTGGATGTTGTTGTTCAGCTCCTGTGCAGAAGCGCTTGTGTGGGACTCCTCTGATGGTCTCACATCTCACCAGCACGCTGTGGTCTTATCACAGCTCCCAGCAGCGCTGCACCTCAGAGTGCTTTAGTGCTTCCCCTCGCCCAGCCACTGCCCTGATAACAAGCGACTCTGAACCAGCTCCGGAACGGACCAGGGCCGGGTCTGAGATGGGTCGGAGATGGATCGGGTGGCCCTGTGCCATATCAGGGGGGAGATTGGTTCCAGCATAAGTTACTGTTGGGACACACAAGAGCGCACACGCACACACACACACACACAGAGGCGTACAGCCATACACATACAGTCACACACACACACACACACACACACACACACACACAGGCGTACAGCCATACATATATAGTCACACACACACAAACATACTACTCAGATCATACAATACACACACACAATCACACACACAGACAAGAGATTATTCCCAGTGCGATTCCTCATTCATTTTGGTTTACACATGAGTTGCTGGGGCCCTTCTGCCGCAGCGGATCAAAGCTGCGCTGCACTTTGTGATGGAATGACCTGGCTCCCTGCCCCGAGGCCAGCGTGTGTGTGTGTGTGTGTGTGTGTGTGCGTGTGTGTGTGTGTGTGAGTGTGTGTGTGTGTGTGATAGGGATCTGGCTCCCTGCCCCGAGGCCGGCGCGGGAGTGGGAGTGCAGGCCGGCTCGGTCCGCCGTGTTCTCAAACGGCAACTCCTCCAGAGGCTTTGGATTAAACAAATCTGCAATAAAAAACACATCGGCTTTCCACTTGTGTTGACATCTCGGAATCAAACAACCTGACTCCTGAGACTGCCCAGAGACAGGGGAGGTGGACGGAGTGGACTGTGAACCATCTCACAGCAGACACAGAGATCAGTGTGTCTGGATGGGTTCTATGTGTGTGTGTGTGATTTTCCGTCATAGCGAGACTTTTGATGGTTGGCAGGATTTACACAAGGAGAGGTCAGCTCGATTCCTGAGCAGACGAAAATCAACCTTTGGCAGATTATTCCTGCTCCATCACTCACCTTATCTGTATTGTATCGGGTTGTTTACACATGCAGGCTTTATGAGTCCCAGACTAAGCTTCTTTTGAGAAATGACCCTTAAGCACACCTCTGTGCGCCTCATAAGTCCACTGCGCTGTGTGAAGCGTCCCTCTGTGTTTTTATCTTTTGGTCTTTGGTGTTGCACACATCGCCTCCAGTGCAAGCCTCGGTCTGCCTCATCAGTCAAATCCCTCACACACACACACACACACACTCACACACTCATAAATACATACTCATCGCTCAAATCATCAATCAATGTTAGCAAAATGACAGAGAAGAGCTTGTGAGACACAAACGGTGAAAAAACTATCAGGACTGTGCTGCAGCTGGAGGATTCACATTCACACACACACACACACACACACGCATGCACGCACACACACACACACACACACACACAGGCACAGGCACACACACACACACACACACACAGGCACAGGCACACACACACACACACACACACACACACACACAGTACACACAAAGTATCAGGACTGGGCTGCAGCTGGAGGACTCAGCAGCTCCGACGTCATCAAACCTGTTCCCAAGAACCGGCCCTTACGTGACAGAACCGGCCCTTACGTGACAGAACCGGCCCTTATGTGACAGAACCGGCCCTTACGTGACAGAACCGGCCAATATGTGACTGAACCGGCCCTTACGTGACAGAACCGGCCCTTACGTGACAGAACCGGCCAATATGTGACAGAACCGGCCCTTACGTGACAGAACCGGCCCTTACGTGACAGAACCGGCCCTCACGTGACAGAACCGGCCAATATGTGACAGAACCGGCCCTTACGTGACAGAACCGGCCCTTACGTGACAGAACCGGCCAATATGTGACAGAACCGGCCCTTACGTGACAGAACCTGCCCTAATGTGACAGAACCGGCCAATATGTGACAGAACCGGCCCTTACGTGACAGTCTGTGTTGTTCTAGGAATCTGGGCAGGAAGAGGCACACAGGTGTGGAGCCCCTCAGCATACCTGGGCCTCCACAAGTTCCAACACACAGCGATAGCAGTCAGGCATGTGAGTGGCACACAACGCAAACTCACATCAGAGAAGCAGGCTGACACCCTGCGTGACCATGGCGATGACGTTTGGACAGAGTGACGGGAGGTTGTTGCCCTTACAGTAACAACTCCCCCGGACTTTAGCTTACAGTAATGTTCTACAAAAGTTGACTTTATGTAAAAATTTTCTTTTTACTCTATTTTTGTTTGACCCCCCCCCCCCCACACACACACACACACACACACTTGTCTTTGGAAAAAAACAAAATCAGTGTTTTCAAAACTCCATATACATCTGGTGGTCACTGTATTCTTCTTTGCTTTTTTTCTTGTTTGCTGTAAAATACTGTATTCGCAACAACAAATTATTTGGGAAAAATCACTATTTTTGGTTTCAATATTGCTTGCATTTTTACTGTGTATTTCAACTTCTCTTTGTTGATACCGTAACTTTCACTCTTGTATGGAAATACATATAGAAAGCCTAAGACAGAAGAGCTTTAGGTTTTGAGCAACAGTGTGTACATGATGTATCCAAAATGTCATATTATGACAAAAGTGTTTGTAATGTGAGGCGAATGTTTGCTTTAAATATGTGTTTTTGACATTTTGAATGTTGTGTGTCATTTTGCTGGAGATTTGAGGCATTTTGCAATTTGTGTGAGCAATTGTTGGTTTTGTGTGTGGAGTTTTGAAAAATAGACACAGAGTTTTGAAAACGTGTGTAAACAATTGTAAAAAACTGTAAACGGGGCCACCGGAGGAAAATAGGGGAGGGTCATGTCTTGTTTATGGTCTACAGTGTAGAGTTGGTACGTTATGGTAGGCCAACTTGGAGTGAATATACAGGGGGAATTCTTTGTCTACTCGTAGCTGAGTAGGCTAGCCTGGCAGGTGCGCACGTAGACATAGCCTACGGCCGAACACTGCAAGCGCCAATGAATCGTGCTCTCACGACAACGTTAACTTAAATAGGCCTATGTTAACATCATGAGTTCGCATTCAAGCAAACAAAACGATGATTTGAAAACATCTTTTTCACTGGAAGGGCAAGGGGTAACAACAGGACAACACAGAGACAGGCCAGAATGCAGGACTAATGTTATGAGAGTATTACAGTAGGCCTAATATGGGATATTCTACGGGAAAATATTAAAACGGCAAGACAGCGGGGAAAAGTTAAATGATAAACCCGGAAAAAGTTGGCATGTTAGGTATTTTTCGGTCCCTGTGATTATTTGTGAAATTGTGCAAACGGCCTTTTCAAGTCATTTGAGAAGGAAGGAGTGTAGCAAGCTCCCAAATTGACGCTCGTCTGAGAAATTGAGTTTTGGATAATGTTCAGCTTCGGCAGCTTTACAATGACTGAGGAAGCCTAGAGACGAGCCCATAGCAATAAGTTCATGTGTTGAATTTGTTATTTCCCAGTGTGCTTTGTTGAATGGTCTCAATGTTTTATTGTTTTATTTCATGTGAATACTTACTAGAGGAGTACCTTTTCAAGTAGGCTATGCAGTTGCAGGAAGTGTGCATTTAGTTTCCATGCTTATTGTGTTTCCACAACAATGTTAGTGAGTAGATCTACTGAAATGGCCACCAGCAGAGGTTGACTTTAGGACGATAGCCTAAGTCAATGTGTTTTCATAGCGCTTAAAGGAGAATTCTGGTGCGATATTGACCTAAAGTGTGTTGAAACATGATACCGAGTGTGAACGTATGTCTCATAGCTCACCTCGGCTTGTCCCCTGCACTCAGAAATCTGGCGCTAGTTAGCCAATGCTACCAACACAGTGTTTCGTTGTGGTGCCTCGGGCATCGGCCTAGCCATGCAAATAAATCACTGTTTTACACCATTTACGAGGCTCAAAGTAGCTCCATACTTCATTGGTAGACTTCCGAGGGCCTTGATATTTAAAACGAGACATGGAGAACTTTGAAAAAGCACTGGTAGTTTATTTACAAGACGATTTATACAGACAGTACCTTAAGGAATTTTACCGTTCGATGCCATCTTGAATTTAGTCACGATAAGTCGAATGACGAGTACGAACGAACAGGTATGATAAGGGATCAGATTCCAAAATTAATTCAGTGGAAATGCATGGATTCAGTTGCTTCCAGTAGCAGCAACTAGAATCCATGCATTTTTATGGAATTATTTTTGGAATTCGGAAGTCTACCAATTGCTTCATGTCTCATACAACAAAGGGAAGATCGAAAGTCAATAAAAAGAGTGATTAGTTAAAAGTATGTGTATGATTGGAACTGTTATACTGAGTAGCAGAATGTCACAGTGCTTGGTGCTTACATAGGCTACACAAGTAATCTGTGTGTTACTCTGGGGTATACAGTAGTTACATAGACTACACAAGTAATCTGTGTGTTACTCTGGGTTATAGTTACATAGGCTACACAGGTAATCTGTGTGTTACTCTGGGGCCTAGGCTACTCAGGTAATCTGTGTGTTACTCTGGGAGTATACAGTAGTTACATAGGCTACTCAGGTAATCTGTGTGTTACTCTGGGTTATAGGCTACTCAGGTAATCTGTGTGTTACTCTGGGAGTATACAGTAGTTACATAGGCTACACAGGTAATCTGTGTGTTACTCTGGGGCCTAGGCTACTCAGGTAATCTGTGTGTTACTCTGGGAGTATACAGTAGTTACATAGGCTACACAGGTAATCTGTGTGTTACTCTGGGTTATAGGCTACTCAGGTAATCTGTGTGTTACTCTGGGAGTATACAGTAGTTACATAGGCTACACAGGTAATCTGTGTGTTACTCTGGGTTATAGGCTACTCAGGTAATCTGTGTGTTACTCTGGGAGTATACAGTAGTTACATAGGCTACACAGGTAATCTGTGTGTTACTCTGGGAGTATACAGTAGTTACATAGGCTACTCAGGTAATCTGTGTGTTACTCTGGGAGTATACAGTAGTTACATAGGCTACTCAGGTAATCTGTGTGTTACTCTGGGAGTATAGTTACAATCTAAACAAAATGTTGTGTAATAAAAAGAATGAGAAAAGAAAGCTCATTTAGATATACAGCTACCAAAGGAGAACCATTTCCTGCCAAGTCATGGTGAACAGACGTTCTGCCCTGGAAATAGATCAAATGCACTTCCTTTTAATCAGATGCATGTCTTTTAATGTCTTTTAATTATTCTACTTTGTGTCCTTTAATGCCTTTTATTATCATACTCTATGTACTTGACTTTTTTGACCTGTTATACTTTCATTTACTCGTATTCTTTGCTTTTGTTTACGTGCACATTGAATGACCCCTGCGTGTGGAACATGCTCTATAAATAAACGTGCATAGCCTTCTTCTGCCCTGGGAAGGTGTAGGACCTCCGTATGGCCTGGGACAGGTTTTGTTCTCCAAATAACCCAGCGTGAGAAAAAAACCTGTTTGCTCTGATCCGGATTTCCCATTGCAATAGGTCACACCTGAGTGCCAGGCTGTACGTATGCGCATAACACACAGATTAGCTGTAAAGTTCCCTTTCTGTGTTCAGTGCATAGCTCTGTGCAACTATGCATATGCATAGTTCTGTGCATGAGTGGAGTTTGGTGTGAGGCTACGAGCTAAATAAAACCAGGCAGTGCTATTTATTTCTACGTGACATTTTAGATTAGCATGGCCAGTGTCATTTGGTGACAAAACAGCGTAGCGGCAGCCTCATGTGAGCGTGAGAGTGTGTGTAATGACAGGTTCAGGGCTGACACTGATTATCTCGTCACCGGCACGGTGAAGAGCTCAAAGTCTTGAGAAGAAAAGAAACGTGTGTGGGTTTGGGCCGGGCTTTCCTTCGCGTGTCGTCCTTTGGTTCGCGTCTGCCAGGGAGAGAAACAGAGCCTCCCGTCATCACCAGCCTTTGTCCTTTTTGCTTTGCCGCTCTCATCACAAACAATCATGGCGTTGCCAGCCGCGGCCGGTGAGGACTTGTGGGGACTTGTTAGGGCAGAGGAGACGAGAGGTGGGGAGGCAGGGCCTGTGCGCTTGGCTAATGCACTGGAATGATAAACATCTGTGGCCTCTTTTGGTCCTGCCCAGGGAACCACTACTCAGATCTGGCCTGAATCTGATAGACGTGTGTGTCAACGTATGTGCTAAATGTTTATTAGAGTTGGTCTGTGTGTGTGTGTGTGTGTGTGTGTGTGTGTGTGTGTGTGTGTGTGTGTGTGTGTGTGTGTGTGTGTGTGTGTGTGCGCGCGCGCGCGCGTGTGTGTGTGTTTTGAAAGAGCCAGCATCCCCCATCAGTGGAGGTTGGGAGCAGGTTTCCCCTCCTCATTTCATCTCCAGCACCTCATCTCTCTGTCACCCGCGTCCCATGTCCCCCCCCCACCCCCCCACCCCCCCACCACACCACCACCCCCCCCCCCATGTCCCAGGCCCCTCGGCTCTCCTGATCCTCCGCAGCTCAAACCGCCCCACAGAGACAGCAGCCGCGCGGTGGGGCTGACTGACCGAGAGGGAGGGTGGCTCTTAACCTCGCAGGATGCGGGTGACCACTTCACACATGCCCCTGAAAGGAAGCAGTCATAATATTTATCCCTCTCTCTCTCTCTGTGTGTGTGTGTGTGTGTGTGTGTGTGTGTGTATGTGTGTGTGTGTGTTATCCCTCTCTGCTCTGCCTGTGGGATTCTCTGCTGTAGTCCTCTCTCACCTGCAGTGCTGAGTCCCTTTGTGTGTGTGTGTGTGTGTATGTGTGTGTGTGCAGTGGCAGAACAAGTCAGAGCCGGGCCGGGGGCGGGCACATGACCGGGCCCTTTATTAAACTCATCATAATATAATTTTACAACATATAGGCTACACATGCCCGCAACAGCGGCTCTTACAAGCGTCAGCGCCACGGAGAGCAACTATGTCATTTTGAAGTCATCGAACGTACATGAAGTGTAACCAAGAAAACAACAACAAAAACATTAGGCTACATGACCCCTAATAATAAAACAACAATAATACGCAGCACTATTTGAAGGGCATACGACGGGCTATGCGCTCCGCGAACTCGTCCACGATGCTTTGTGTATGTCCATTTTCTTTGCTCTCTCATTCTCTATGGACAACATGGCAAGTCCACTCAGTCTCTCCTGTCCCACTGTGCTCCTCAAGTGGTTTTTAATGATCTTTAACTTGGAGAATGAGCGCTCAGAGGTTGCAACGGTGACGGCCCCATTCAACGGCCCCATTCATTAGGCTACGTAAAGGATGCTTCATACCAAAACAACGATCACACATTATCAAATGTATCATGACGTGTTGTCACAAAGACTTACTCCAATTAGAAAATCGAAACCAAAATCATGTAAGTGTAAGTGTTCTCTCATTGACGCCTGTAGGAGACAATATCGTTGATCCAATTTTGTAAATTTGCACGTTGTAAAGTTCAATATGAGAGTTAAAATAAAGCCAGTCATACAGCAGAACATTTTATTCAATATATTACACCTACTAAATCATCAAAGTAAATTTCAAAACTTTTCAGCAACCGTGAGTCATAACTGGTCCTGAGTGGGGCCTATAAGCCTGATACGTCCCACTCTGGTGTTATAAGCCTGATACGTCCCACTCTGGTGTTATAAGCCTGATACGTCCCACTCTGGTGTTATAAGCCTGATACGTCCCACTCTGGTGTTATAAGCCTGATACGTCCCACTCTGGTGTTATAAGGCTGATACGTCCCACTCTGGTGTTATAAGCCTGATACGTCCCACTCTGGTGTTATAAGCCTGATACGTCCCACTCTGGTGTTATAAGCCTGATACGTCCCACTCTGGTGTTATAAGCCTGATACGTCCCACTCTGGTGTTATAAGCCTGATACGTCCCACTCTGGTGTTATAAGCCTGATACGTCCCACTCTGGTGTTATAAGCCTGATACGTCCCACTCTGGTGTTATAAGCCTGATACGTCCCACTCTGGTGTTATAAGCCTGATACGTCCCACTCTGGTGTTATAAGCCTGATACGTCCCACTCTGGTGTTATAAGCCTGATACGTCCCACTCTGGTGTTATAAGCCTGATACGTCCCACTCTGGTGTTATAAGCCTGATACGTCCCACTCTGGTGTTATAAGCCTGATACGTCCCACTCTGGTGTTATAAGCCTGATACGTCCCACTCTGGTGTTATAAGCCTGATACGTCCCACTCTGGTGTTATAAGCCTGATACGTCCCACTCTGGTGTTATAAGCCTGATACGTCCCACTCTGGTGTTATAAGCCTGATACGTCCCACTCTGGTGTTATAAGCCTGATACGTCCCACTCTGGTGTTATAAGCCTGATACGTCCCACTCTGGTGTTATAAGCCTGATACGTCCCACTCTGGTGTTATAAGCCTGATACGTCCCACTCTGGTGTTATAAGCCTGATACGTCCCACTCTGGTGTTATAAGCCTGATACGTCCCACTCTGGTGTTATAAGCCTGATACGTCCCACTCTGGTGTTATAAGCCTGATACGTCCCACTCTGGTGTTATAAGCCTGATACGTCCCACTCTGGTGTTATAAGGCTGATACGTCCCACTCTGGTGTTATAAGGCTGATACGTCCCACTCTGGTGTTATAAGCCTGATACGTCCCACTCTGGTGTTATAAGCCTGATACGTCCCACTCTGGTGTTATAAGCCTGATACGTCCCACTCTGGTGTTATAAGCCTGATACGTCCCACTCTGGTGTTATAAGCCTGATACGTCCCACTCTGGTGTTATAAGCCTGATACGTCCCACTCTGGTGAAAATGATGAAAAGAAACCGTTTGCATGATCTTAGCTCCTCCGGCCTTGTGCCTAGAGGCCCGTCACACCTTACACGGAGGTGGGGGAGGGGCGCCCTCGCACCAGGCCCCTGCCGGTCCCGGGCCGGGGGCGTGCCGCACCCCCCGCACCCCCTCAAGCTCCTCCCCTGTGTGTGTGCTATCCCTCTCTGCTCTGCTGTAGTCCTCTCTCACCTGCAGGGCTGAGTCCCTTTGTGGTGTGAAGTCTGTTGTGCAGCACTAGTCGCTGGGCTGCTGCTCTGTCGCTCTCTCTCTCTCTCTCTCTTTTTCTCTTCCTCCCTCTCTCTCTCCCTCTGTTTTTCTCCCTCTGTATCTTTTCCTCTGGCTTCCCCTGTTTTTCCTCACATCCTTCTCTTTCTCTATCTCTCCCCAGATCCCAATCTTTTCCATCATTTCTCTTTCTCGCCCTCTCTCTCTCTCTCTCTCTCTCTCTCACACACACACACACACACACACACACACACTCAGAGAAAGGGGAGGAAGGAGCGGGCCTCTTATGGTCTAGTTCCGCTAATCTTGGGGAAGAGAAAACCCAAACAATCTGAAAAAAGAAAAGAAAAAAGCACTACACCCTTTCCAGCTCAGGTTCACCGTGGTGGCTGGGATTACTGTCCTTTCCTGCCGAGTTTCCTGGACTTGGTCATGCTTTTCTACCCTCAGCCTACACAGACACACACACACACACACACACACACACACACACACACACACACACACACACACACCACACACACACACACACACACACACACACACACAAAAGCAGAGGTCTCAGATGCGGTGTTGACTGAGCTCTTGGAGCGCCAAATGTCCCGTTGAACCTGAGAAGCTCCGTTCTCCCCTCTCGGGGTCTTTGGCATCCTGAGATCCTCTCAGCACTGGCTCCGTGTGTGTCTCTGTGTGGGTCTGTCTGTCTGTCTGTGTGTCTCTGTGTGTGTCTGGCTGTGTGTGTGTCGGCCTCTGTGTGTGTCTGTCTCTGTGTGTATGTGTCTGTGTCTTTCTCTGTGTGTGTGTGTCTGTGTGTGTGTCTGTGTGTGGGTGTCTGTCTCTGTGTGTGTCTGTGTGTGTGTGTAAGTGTTTGTGTGTGTGTGTGTCTGTGTGTCTCTGTATGTGTGTATGTGTGTGTGTGTGCGTTGGCGTTTACACGCTCTGTTTTGTCCCTCAGTGCAGGCCATAACTCTAATCTCTCCCTGGCCTGCAGCGCTCTCTCTCCGCCCAGCAGGAAATGTGCGGACATCAGACCGCGCCGCGCCGCGCCCAGCAGGAAATGTGCGGACATCAGACCGCGCCGCGCCGAGCCCAGCTGGCAGAGGATGAGGCGAATGGACGAGCGGAGTCTCTGCTCAGCCTCTGGAGCGTGGATGCAATCTCCACTCCATCAGGCCAGGCGCTGGGCAGAACGGAGACTCCTCTTCCTCCTCCTCCTCCTCTTCCTCCTCATCATCTTCCTCCTCCTCATCCTCATCCTCCTCCTCTTCCTCTTCCTCCTCCTCATCCTCTTCCTCCTCCTCTTCCTCCTTTTCCTCTTCCTCCTCCTCATCCTCTTCCTCCTCCTCCTCCTCCTCCTCCTCATCTTCCTCGGTCTCTGTGTGCGGACACACAGCTCCTCCGTTCTCCAACTCAACTCCTCAGTGCTAAGGAGATCGGACCCTCCCGCCCTCATCTTCATCTTCCTCCTGCTCCTCTTCCTCCTCATCCTCCTCTTCCTCCTCCTCCTCTTCCTTGGCCTCTGGGTGTGGACACACATCTCTTCAGTGCTAAGGAGATGGGGCTGAGGGCTCCAGTTGCCGAGTCGAGCTGATTTATGAGTGTGAGGATTGAAGGCGAAAATCAAAAGGATTGCCAGCATGTGTTCCTTATTTATCACCAACATGAATGAAAAATGAGCTCATCCTCGGCTTTCACTCTTTCTCTCTCTCTCACTTCTTTTTTCTCCCTTTCTCTGGCCTTTCTCTCCCTCCATATCTGACACTCTCCCTCCCTCACTCCCCCCCTTCTCTCTCTCTCTCTCCCCCCCTCCCTCGTTCTCCCCTTGTGTGTCTGATTGCTGCTCGTGTCCTCTGTTGTGGAAGGAGCATCTGGCCCGAGTTAGGGTCACCCTTCGCCACAAGAATGGGTGTGTGTGTTGACCGCAGGCCCTGCGGAGAGGCCCGGCCAGAGACACAGAGTTGATATTATGGGCAGGCCAGGCGCTCCGAGGGTGTGTGTGCGTATGTGTATGTGTGTGTATGTGTGCGTGAGAGAGAGAGAGAGGGGGCTCTATCTTCCGTCCCGGCGCAATTGACTTTGTATACTCACGCATTTGTCTTTCCTATTTTGCAGTCAGCGCATATTGGAATTTTCCCTCCACAGGTACATGCCTGTAAATTAGGGAATTCGATTGCGCCCACGGGGGCGGTTCAGCGAAAAGACGGGGCGTGTTCCGGCGCAAACGTTCACTGTTGATATTTTGCAGTTTCAGAAAACAATTCCGCCACAGACCAGGAACTCCCTGGTCTAAAGTCTGTGGCGAAAATGCAGATGCTATTTTAAGGGCGCATGCATGACCACTGGCCTGCATGAATGAATGCGTTGCACACCAATCTACAGACACCCCCGTGCACAGACGGAAACATTCAAAGCCTTGATAATATGTGTCCATTTCCCGGTTTTGTTCGTGCATTGGTGACCTAAATATTTAGTAGCCTATAAAGTACAACATCTACATGCAATATCTTTACAACAACGCCTAATTACGACCTATTAATCTGGACAACTCTATAGGCTACAGCCCTATAAAGTCTAAAGTTACTTTTAGTTTTGTTCCAATTTACCGTTGTGTAAGGTTTTAAGCACCATAATTTTGCCTACCTTGTTGTAGCCCATCTGAAATAACTCCAAGCTTTGCTATGTTCCCTCCATCCTTTCGTTATTTTCAAAAAACATTTTATATCCATGATGGCCTTGAAGTCTTGAGTTAGTGAATTAGCTTAAATCAGCTTTTCATGTGCTGTTAACCAGCAACAGATAGTACAAGAAAGCAGCAAGTATGGTTACAATTTCTGTACAATTTCTGTAGTTGCTGCATCCATTCATTGTTATTCTCTATCCTGCTCAAATAAATGTTGTGCGTGAATTAAGTTGATGATAACGTGTTTACAAACTCTGCTTTACAGAAAATATTGTAAATAGTCTACTGTCACGCAGTTAATGGGATACTGTGCAGAGTTGAAAGTTAGGTCAACTTAAACGAAGCCCTTGCTTGGCCGCCTGTGCTGCGCAACGCACACTTAGCTCCTCTCATCTATACAATGTAGTTCCCATTTCTGTAAACCATACATAAATTTAAAGAAAAATATTACCACTCGAGGGAAATCAGTGTGGTGTCCATGTGAAAAAATAGGCATAAATCTAGCGTACACATTTTCACGAATCACTGATGTGTTGATGACATAAATTAGGAAATGTTAGAGGACTTAAGGAGACGTGATGTTGAACTGCATGCCGATGCCATTTAACCCAAATGCCCCAGCGGCAGCACGGGAGAGAAGAGATTAACTGACGGAAGATATGCATTGTCTATAGAGAGGTAATGTTAGATTACATTGTACATTGCAAATATATCACCATGCATTCATAACCTCGTGATTCAGTGAGAATGATCCCAAAACATCGGAAAGTATGTCTTTGTGACAATTCTGTATTACATTTTGTCAAGATGAAAAATCAATAGCTAACTGTTCCCAACTGAACAGTGATTATGGGCTGTATTTTGGGTCACCAGCGCATGGCGTAAAGTTCGTTATTCACCGGCGCGAAGGTGAATTCGTTATTTTGCACCTTTATTTTTTAAGCATTGCGCCCAGGGGTGTGGCAATTAACAACCTAGGGAGGGACCTGGCGCGTTGTCTAAAAATCGCTATCATACACCACCTAAACCTGGTCAGAAGTCAATGGCGAGTTGTTCATATGCTATTTTAAGAGCGCATGTCAACAGTCATATTGGCAGGTGCATGCACCATCCTTCTATCATTCATGAACGCACACCAGCGCATGTCCATGCAAAGCATTACAAATTGCACGATTACAATGGTAAACATAATTAGAATAAAGATATTACGAAATACTGTACATCTCATGATGAGTAGTTATTCACCATCATTTGCAAATTGGTAATGACGGTTAAAAGTGATTAGGGGAGAGGCGAGAGACAGTATGGAGCACAGCTGAAGACGCACTGTCACGAGATATAAGCAACTCCTCTGCAGGATAAATGTTGTTTTATTCAGTCATTTGAGCAACATTGGGGTAAGTGTTGCTTTTTCCAGCCTATGTTTTCGATGGTAACCCATTGTCAGTCAATAGTGAAAGTAACTGCATATAACTGTCTTGTCGTTGACTGACTCCTTGGTGAAGTTAGTTTCACTTTGCCAATGAGTTCAAATAATAGACGAGTGCAAATGCGTGAAGGCTATGCTAGGTTTTAGTAAAGCATGGTTTAAGAATGACTATTCCATACGGTCTCGCAAGAAGCCTCCTTCAAATGCGCCGTTGAATGCCAAAATACCGATGCATTTATTTGACATATCGCGCGTTGCGCCGTTAAAGGGAATGACAGATGTCATTCTCATTGGTTTAAAATGATGTTACGCCCCAAACACACCCATATGACTGATTAAAAGACCTAGGAACACCTTGTTACGCCATGCGCTCCACTTTTGAGAACGAAACCCCTCCCAATGTGAACTGGACATCCTACTAAATTTGAATAGACTTTTGACGAGTGACGATGCACTTTAGAATGTCATGATAGGGCCCTAAAGCGCTGTGAATGCTCCTGGCTGCGCCTGGCAAATACGCCACCATAATAGCAATCAGCTATGGAACAAGCGTGCCTGTTGTTAAAGGGAATGTGAGATGACGCTCTGATTGGTTTATTGCACGTTACGCCCAAACCACACCCATGATTAATGTAGCTACTTCAGACCACCCCATTTTAGATTTGCGTCAGGCGCAACAGTCAATATCCCGCCGGTAAAATAGCATCAGCGCCCAAGATCCGCCCACAAAGTCACTTGCGTTTTGCACGAAGACACTTCCGTTTCAGACCATTAAAATAGGGCCCAGGGTGTGTGTATGCGTGAGAGAGAGAGTGAGAGGGTGTGTGTGTGTGCGTGTGTTTGTCTGTGAGAGAGGGTGTGTGTGTGTGTGTGACACACCCGGCTTTGCCCATGCCAGCATGCCGCACACTCCAGCTGTTTGCCTCACTGATGACATCCAAAGGACATGATTTTAACATCATTACACTTACTGGTAACCTTGTACTTTTTATCAGTGTGATACTTAAGCAATTACTTTACTTCTATTAATAGTTCATTCAGTATTTCTATTAGAAGTCAATTCAGTACTAATATAGTATGACTCTAATAATCACGATGTTGGGGTTGGCACTCAGAGATACCAGGATATAGTCACAGGAGAAGTATACTATATATGGTATAAAATAAGTATACTAGAAGTATACTATATATGGTATAAAAACTTTCATTACAAACACAGTCCTTGTGACTTCTTACAGGGAGGCTGCACCAGGTGCGTAACTGAATTTTTCCGTTCGCGTTGCGTCTGCTGCAACAATTAGCTTCCACTATGATCAGAGGAACGGGCTACACCAGAAGTGATGGCGGCGCGTCTTTTAAAACTATTTATGCACGTCGCGACCAGAACGCTTCAGTCACATGCCCGGTGGAGCCTTCCTGCCAATCTCCTCACCAACTCAATTCTGCTGCTGTTGATTTCACATACAGTAGCCTCAGATCTCCTCCTCTAAAGTGCCTCAGCTCAACTTTTGTCCGTTTTCCCATCAAGTATATTATGCTAGTCCCTGGCTTGAGGCCTTGTCATAGTTGGTGACGTACTTCAATCTTAGCTTCTTAGTTCTGCTTTTCAAAAAAAAAAAAGTGCAGAAATCCAGGGTGAGGTTTAAATATTCCTGGTCCCTGTTGTCACGGCGATAAA
>NW_027468576.1:38438247-38448247 GCF_046254945.1 Alosa pseudoharengus | reverse complement strand
TATGAGTTGAATTGAAGTGAACGGAATTGTTTAGACTTCAGTGCAGGGTTGTGGCCCTGTGTGTGTGTGTGTGTGTGTGTGTGTGTGTGTGTGGCATGTCTGTGGAGTGGATCTGACATGTAACATGTGGACCTCCTCAACAGAGGATCTGTAGACAGATCAGATCTTCAGAGGGACACAGTGATTTGATTGTGGCATTTCTGAAGAGATTGTGCCGATTATTAGCCTTGGGATGCCTCCCGGACAAATTTCATGGCTTTCGGTGTGGTTTTGGAGACCCTCCATGAGCTTTGCTTTGGGGTTTGTGGTATCTGGGAGAAGTCCATAAATAGATATGACATTATTGGATCAGACGACAGCCAATCAGCAGCAAGCCTGTTCTCCCACAGCCCGGCTGGTTTTCAAAAACAATCCTATTTGGAAATTTACATTTTTATTACTTTCACACAAAACATCATACATACACTCTCAGTATTCAGTATTTTACACCCCCACACCCCATACCAAGGATCATGACAAAGACGGTGTATATTATACTACATTTTCTGCACATGTGTCACAAAAATCAAAAATTTAATTATTTAATGGAATAATATCGATTAAAATATAGAATCATGCTCCGTGAATACAGAACAGATGATGCCTCATCATTATTAATGAAGACTGTAAAACAATGCATTTTCATGATGTCATTGGCTTATACGACTCATTAAACCTGCTGCTTGATAGGACCCCTGATCTGAATGGAGCAGAGACAACCCTTAGCCTGACTGCTCAAGGCTAGCAGATTAGCCTGGCTGCTCAAGGCTAGCAGATTAGATTGCTGCAGTTAGCCTCCGCCTCAGCAGTGGTATGTTAAGCCTTCTCCTGATAGCCTATCTGTGTTTCTCAGACCCGCAGCAGAGTGGAGGGGAAGTTCTGTGTGTTAAAGATGGCCTTCCTGTGTGAGATAACCTCTGTAATACACAAACACAGCAATTACACCTTCTCAGGTTAGCCCAAGAAAGTGCCGCAGCCTCTCTAAGTTTAGGTGTCATGTTTATAGCTAGGCTCAGCCTTCCCACTGAAACCACTGACGACTCAATATGCTAATTGTTCAATTAGGCCGACATCAGCCTTCGATTTCCAGGGACACACACTGGGAATCAGAACACAGTTCCATGAGAGTGCAGCAACTGACAATGCTAACTTTAGTATTGCTTATAATGCTAATATTACAACATGCTGTGGGTAATGCTAACTTTGCCACTTATACTACTGATTGTTAGTGATTATACTCTAATGCAATGCTCCTAAACTAGTCCAACCATAGCAAATCTGACTAGAAATGCACTGAAATAAATTCTCCAGCTTTTTTCTTTGGTGATAAAAGTCTGCTAAGCGTTACTTATGCTGGTGCCTTTGAGCTTTTTATATTAGCAAAACAAACTGCTTTCGATTGCACTGATGCACATCTCTAGGGGAAAATCTGCTCATCTCTTGGGTGCCTGAAATCATTAACTCATTCAAGAGTGTCAGAGGTTTCCGTGTATGCGCCAAAACCCCCTATGGTGAGATTGATACTTCATATTACTTGTAAATTCAAAGGACAAAGTCTACTCCCTTCCTCATTTTGTGAAACTCCTCAAGATCTAAGAGACTTTTTCCATCATGCCTCGTAAACATGTAGCCATAGCAACATCCGACCAGTAATGGACTAAAATGGACTGAACATTCCGAGGTGGGTTTCCAAGCTTTTGAAACTTCTGTTCTCCCCCCATATGAGACTCCGCCTCCCCTCAGCCATAGTGTTCTCCCCCCATACGTGGCTCCGCCTCCTCAGCCATAGTGTTCTCCCCCCATACGTGGCTCCGCCTCCTCAGCCATAGTGTTCTCCCCCCATACGAGGCTCCGCCTCCTCAGCCATTGTGTTCTCCCCCCATACGAAGCTCCGCCTCCTCAGCCATAGTGTTTGTATTTAGCCCCTCCCCCCTCCCCTCTGCCCGTGTGCCATTAGAAGGTGAGCTGTGGTCAGAGGAGACCTGATCTCATTGTCATCCATCTCCTCTCCCCTCCCTCTCTCTCCCCCCTCTCCTCTCCCTCTCCCCCCACCTCTCCCTCCTCTCCTCCCCTCTCCTCTCCCTCCTCCCCTCTCCTCCCCTCCCATCTCCTCTCTTCTCTCCTCTCCTCCCCTCTCCCTCCTCCCCTCTCCTCTTCTCTCCTCCCCTCCCATCTCCTCTCTCCTCTCCTCCTCTCTTCTCTCCTCTCTCCCCTATGCAGTGCTGTGTGCCTGGGAAGGGGAAGGTGTGTGTTGTGCTCCTGCAGGGGAAGGTGTGTGTTGTGCTCCTGCAGGGGAAGGTGTGTGTTGTGCTCCTGCACTACTGCCACTGCCTCTGCATGCTGAATTAGCCTCCATTTTGAGTCACCGCTCTCTCTCTCTCTCTGTCTCTCTCTCCATCTCTCGTTCTATCTCTCTCCCGTCTCTCTCTCTCTCTCTCTCACTCTGTCTCTCTCTCTCTCACGCCCCCGTCTCTCTCTCTCTCTGTCTCTCTCTCCATCTCTCGTTCTATCTCTCTCCCGTCTCTCTCTCTCTCTCTCTCTCTCTCTCTCTGTATCTCTATCTCTCTCTGCTCCTCTTTGTGGTGGAGCAGCACTGGTAGCGTTAGCGGTAGCTTCATCGCTGGTGTCTGACTGGGTCCACCGCTGGGGATAAGTGTCCTCCAACCAGCAGAGGCGGCTGCCAAGGCCTAGCATCCCACCAGTGCCCACACACACACAGACCCCCCCCCCACACACACACGCTTACACACACACACACACACACACACACACACACACACACACACACAGACCCCCCCCCCCCACACACACACACACGCTTACACACACACACACACACACACACACACACACACACACACACACACACACACAGAACCCCCCCCCCCACACACACACACACTTACACACACACACAATCACGTACACACACACACACACACACACACACACACACACACACACACACACAAAATCACAAAATCACACGCACACACACACACTAGTCTAGTCTGTGTGGTTTGAACATCGACTTACACACACACACACACACACACACACACACACACACACACACAAAATCACAAAATCACACACACACACACACTAGTCTAGTCTGTGTGGTTTGAACACCGACACACACACACACACACACATGCACATACGTACATGCACACACACACACACACACACACACACACACACACACACACACACACACATACAAATGAATACACTGAACCATCGGTTCTTTCACTCATACTCATGCTCAAACACAAACACACAAACTGTCTCTGTCTCTCTGGCACACACACACACATGTACACACAGATGAATACATACATATACACAACCTCTCTTTCTCTCTCTCTCTCTCTCTCTCTCTCTCTCTCTATCTCTCTCTCACTCACTTACACACACACACACACACACACACACACACACACACAGACACACACACACACACACACACCATACCTGTCAACACTCCCGTTTTTCCCGGGTTTCTCCCGTATTTCAAGGTCATCTCCCAGCACCCTCCCGTTTTGTTATTTCTCCCGGAAAACTCCCGTAATTTGCATGGCCATCAAACTTCATTTTAAAATCATTGATCCATTCAGGTTGCCAGATTGTGTATGAAATACACCCTACACATACACGATCACTTAGTTTCAATTTCAACCGTTTTGTCATAGGCTAAAACCTGGCAACCTAAAACCCAAAAAAGGAAGCGGGTGCCGACTGCGCAGCCTGAGTCTCGTCGTAAGCAAGCGGGCTAATTGAATGGCCTACTCCAGAACTAGCTGTTGTGAAATTGTTGGGAATTTAATTGATTAACACATCACATAAACTGTTATTGAGTGTTGTTGATACACTGAACTTGTGCCCTTGGAACCAAATCTGACAGCAAGCAGCTTTGGAGTTTTGGAAGTAGGCTGCAGGCAGGCAGCTGGTGGATACATAACTGGCATGCGTAAGGTAATGGTAAGGTAAAGGCAACGACCAAAATGCACGTGTATGAAACGTATTAAATATGCAAACACAGATCCGGTATAAACACTGACCCCCCCTTTCCCCCCGAAAAAAAATCTCCCGTTTTTGGAAAGCTAAATGTTGACAGGTATGACACACACACACACACAAGCCAAGCTCATAGTCGTCAGAAAATCCATCAGTTTTACGGTGGAAAAATGCACTGCTTAAGCATGCAGCACTGGTCAGGAAATGCACTGAAGTGGAGAGAAGGAGAGAGACAGAGAGAGAGAGGGGGGGGAGAGAAAACTAGCAGCAGAAAGAAGCAAAAAAGGAGAGGGGGAGGGAGAGATGGAGGGAGAGAGAGAGAGAAAGAGAGAAGGAGGAAGAGAGGATAAATATTGTGTGAGTCGATAGGTACAGTAGAAATGCAGGCCTTACTTCAGGCCTGTAGACAGAGGGACTCGATAGGTAGAAATGCAGGCCTTCAGTCTGCTGACTAAGGGGGATCTTAAGGCCTCGCGCTAATTGAGTTGCAAAAGACCTTTTAAAAGTTGAGAAAGACACTATTACACTCAATAAACTTCATATATTTACTCCAAATGGCACTAATGTCCCCTGATGCGTCTGGAACTTTATCATAAATCTCGGCTTATTTGAATTGACTAAACTGTGAATGAGTTGAAACCGCCCAAATGTCACCAAATACCCTTCTTCCCGTGCAGTAAAAGCAACTAATCACATTTCAGTGACACTTTCTCCATTCTCTCCTCTTTACAGTAAAGAGTGTGTGTGTGTGTGTGTGTGTGTGTGTGTGTGTGTAAGCGTGTGTGTGTGTATGTGTGTGTGTATTCATGTGTGTGTGTGTGTTAGTGATGGGGACGAGACCGCCTATGCTGAGTCCGAGTCAAGACCGAGTCTTTGAAGGGTCGAGACCGAGTCGAGACCGAGTCTGTTGGTTTTCAAATACAGTCGAGTCCGAGTCAAGACCGAGTCTTTGAGGAAGCAAGTCCGAGTCGAGACCGAGTCCTTTAGGAGTCGAAACCGAGTCGAGACCAAGACCATAAAAAAATGTCAGTTTTCATATTCACTTATTAATTCATTAATTTAATATCACCCCAGTTAATAATCAACCGTTAGGCCTACAGACTAAGCTAGATTGGGAATTGTTTAGAGGAGCAGTCTTAACGTCTTAATATGGACTATGCTGACCTACAGACTCTCACCGGCAAGCAGAGCCATAGAGATAAATAAACGGCTCTGACGGCAGTATCTTTGCATTCCACCATGGGATGTCATTTTCAAATAATGCCGGTCAACATTGCATTTTATTATTGTTGTTGTTATGTGTTGTCTGTTTTTTTATATGAACATAAAAAATGCGTTGGTCTCGAGGACTCGGTCTGAAATTACGAGTCCTTCTCCTCCCACTGTGGTCCGAGACCGAGTCAAGACCGAGTCTTTGAAGGAACGAGTCGGAGACGAGACCGAGAAAGCAGAAATTGGTCTCGAGACCGGACTCGAGTACTACATCACTAGTGTGTGTGTGTGTGTGTGTGTGTGTGTGTGTGTGTGTGAGTGAGTGTGTGAGTGTGTGTGTGTGTGTATGTGTATGTGTATGTGTATGTGTATGTGTATGTGTATGTGTATGTGTATGTGTATGTGTATGTGTATGTGTGTGTGTATTCATGTGTGTGTGTGTGTGTGTGTGTGCGAGTGACTGTGTGAATGTGTGTGTGTGTGTGAGGTGAAACATTATGACACACATGCTGGCATCTATGGGAGGGTTCTATCTCCTAGTGACCCTGACCCAAGATGATCTGGGCTGACCAGGCCAAAGACGCCTGAGTGATGAGTGCTGATGTGTTGGGTGAGGCAGGTGATTAGACACACACACACACACACACACACACACACACACACACACACACACACAAACACACACACACAGAGACACACAGACACACACACACACACACACACACACACACACACACACACACACACGCACACTGACAGACAGACAGGGTGTTAGAGCAGAGCTCTATTTCAGGGTCTCTCACACAGATAAGTTTGGCTCATCTCCGCTCCCACAGCTAGCCACAGAGCACGTCGGTCAACAACCTGCCCCCAGCGCTTAGGCACACACACACACACACACACACACACACACACACACACACACACACTGACAGACAGGCCGCGCTTAGGCAACGCCGTGACCCAGCACATTCCAGACAGTGAGGCATTATGGGAGCTTTTCCTCAAGGTTACTCATCTATTGTTGTTAATGAAGCCCTGTGTCCAGGAAATGAGCAATGGCTGACGAAAACACCCGGAAGTACAGATGTTCCTGAATAGCTTTAAAGAAATGTAAATGGAACAGGGGGTGAATTGTAGTGCCAAACTCAGAGAACTAAAGAACTAAACGGATTAAAATGGGCGTCTTAAAAACACGCTGTCGGTTTATGGGATAATGAAAAATCTCTGCTAGCTCCTTTTAATCCTGCTTTGTTTATCTCCCTCTCAGGTAAACCTGATTGATGTGATTAAAAACGAGGCCTTTGTCATCATTGTCTTCATCTGCAACACTTTGTTCAGGTTGTATTTATAGAGATCTGAGAAGATACGTATGTAAGTAAGATTCAAGATTCAAGGAGCTTTATTGTCATTCCCACAATTTCATATAGAAGCAAAATTTAGTATTCAGGTCCCAGCTGATTACTGTAAGCAAAGTAAAGGCACTCCCACCCCCAATAAATATAAATAAAAATAGTAAAACAATTAAAAATAGGTAAAACAAATTTAAGAAATAAAATGATGTGTAAAACAAATGAATCATCCTATCTAAGAAATAGCAGTGTACAGGTACACAGGTGAATGACATCAGTGTTCAGGGTGTTCAAGTCCATGAGTAAGTTCATGACGTGCAGTGTGTGTCTGGAGCAGTCTATGGTCAGATCAGAGCAGGTGATGAGGTGATGAGACTATGGTCAGATCAGAGCAGGTGAAGAGGTGATGAGTCTATGGTCAGATCCGAGCAGGTGATGAGGTGATGAGTCTATGGTCAGATCAGTGCAACATTGTGACAATCAACATTGTGATGTGTGTGTGTGTGTGTGATGCTGCGTAGCCTCTTGCCTGATGGAATAACATTGTGATGTGTGTGTGTGTGTATGTGATGCTGCGTAGCCTCTTGCCTGATGGGATAAACATTGTGATGTGTGTGTGTGTGTGTGTGTGTGTGTGTGTGTGTGTGTGTGTGTGTGTGTGATGCTGCGTAGCCTCTTGCCTGATGAGATAAACATTGTAATGTGTGTGTGTGTGTGTGATGCTGCGTAGCCTCTTGCCTGGTGGAATAACATTGTGATGTGTGTGTGTGTGTGTATGTGATGCTGCGTTGCCTCTTGCCTGATGGGATAAACATTGTAATGTGTATATCCACTATGATTGTTTTTTCCCCTCACTTCTTTTCATTCTATACTGTCTGTCAGTTTCCCGTAAGAGGGCTTTAGCATTAAAATCAGTCCCCACATTGCCTAAAATGTGTGTGTGTGTCTGGTGTGCGTGCGTGCGTGCGTGCGTGTGTGTGTGTGTGTGTGTGTGTGTGTGAGTGTGTGTGTGTGTGTGTGTGTGTGTGTGTGTGTGTCACAGTCCCCACATATTATTATATTATATTGTTAATGTGTCCAATACAGAATCACTGTCTTGTATGGATCCCTTCCTGTCAGTTCACCTTTACACAGAGTGCATGGGTTAATCTGTCAGAGCTGTGTTATTATTTGTAGACAACAAGCTGTTTTGTGAGTGTGTGTGTGTGTGTTCATATATTCATGTTTGAGTGTGTTGAGTCTGCAGCCTTCAGCCTGAAGTAAACAACTACATGGAAATGCTGAGAGACAAAGGGAGAGAGGCAGGAATGGTGCGCCTCAGTGATTTCATGTGCACAGGGAAATGCATGCTTGATATTCTAAACACACACACACACACACACCCACACACACACACACACACTCTCTCTCTGTAGAAGTGAACTTACTTTCTCTTTTTCTGTATTCGATAATCTCTCTCTCTCGGTGTGTGTGTGTGTGTGTTTGTTTTTATGTTCCCATGTCAGTGTAAGCATTTAAATGTGTTCCCATGTCTGCAGTACTTCTATTCTCTTACTCTCTGGTGAATGTGTACGGTGTGTGTGTACGGTGTGTGTGTGTGTGTGTGTGTGTGTGTGTGACCGAAGAGCATGTCTAATCCTGTTCAACTTCAATGTCACTTCTGAATTTTGTTTAATCCTGCTGTGATGAAGTGCTCGCACCTTTAGCATAGGGAGAAAGTGCACACTGCCTTAAAAGCACTGCACTGCCTGGACTACCTTCAGCAGACACAAAGACACACACACACACACACACACACACACACACACACACACACACACACACACACACTGCAGTGCCTGGACTACCTTCCGCAGACAACCTAAGCCTGTGCCCGACGAGAAAAAAGGAAAGTTTGAAATGCTTCCATGGAAGAGGTCCAGACGGAGTCTTGAAGGCAGCCGCTCCCAGTCAGGGAAAGTTCAGCTCTGTCAGGGCTGGGTGGGGGCCAGGGCTAATCAATCGAGCGATCTCAGTGTCCTGGGCCTCACCTGTGGTCATCAGATGCTGTGGACAGGACCCAGCATAATGACTCTCAACATAGACCCAGCATAATGATTCCCATACACACGCAGGCAACTTAAAGAGCTTACGTGATTTAGGTATTTTAATTTCTTCTCCATCAAGTGGAATATCTGAATGATTTTCCCATTATTGTTTTCAGGAGTGTACATCTAAAAACAAGTAAAACAGACTTTGTTTGACATTTAAGAGGGGAAAACAGTAGAAACAGTAGAAACCATTAAAGATCCTTTGATAGTGAATGTACTCTGTATAGAATGTAGAATGAAGTCTGTATAGAATGTAGAATGAAGTCTGTATAGAATGTAGAATGAAGTCTGTCATAGGGGGGATGCTACCGTGTCCCTGTACATTTAGCTGTCAGATGCATGACTTTAATATGAGAAATGTCTTAATGGTAGTATGTGTATTTAAAATGCCACAACAGTATCTAATAGTTTATATGGATGTGTTTGCCTCGTTTTGCAACTTTGAAAAAAAAAACAAAAAAAAAACTGGCCAAAGTAATTTAAAATTAGCTTTTTCAAGTTGTCAGGTTTAGCTAAGCAACCACACACATTATTCATTACTGAACAAACCAAACAGTGGACACTATTATACTTTTCAGTAGCCTAGTTAGTGCAAAGTGCATGACACATGCAAGTTCAAAATCCCCCCAATAGCCTATTAGTCTTACATGTCCATTTTATATTGGCCTACTGCACCTTCTCAGACGACGCACTCCTCAATTTAGGTGGCTAAAAATATTTCAGCTAGGCTTGCTGTTGTAACGTAGCCTGGATGCCAGCCGAACTAAACCCTGCCCGCAACATTTGAGCTTCAATCTGGACTTGTTCCATTGTGGAGCAACTATGCCCGAATCAGAGCGGTTCGGACCAATACTCCTGAACGGATTTGTTCAGAGCTGAAAATGCAACAGTGTTTGACAGAGGACAGATGTAGGTTGCTAGTGACAAAATATTAGCTTTCAGTACGGTGAAATGTCTTTGTAAATGACGTTCAATTACAAAGTGTTTTAATTAATCCCGGTTCTAACAAAAAAGGTAAAGACATTTAAATTTCGCCATCGCTTCTGTTGTAGAAGATATTGACAGTGCAATAACTTAAAAAAAACCACCAGAAAACAATGTTAAGGCAATTGTGGAGAAGAAGGATGGTGCTGGTATTCTTCCCACAGGCAATCCCCCCCTGTATCGGGTGAAACTTGCCCCATAATCACATCCCAATTGAGCAGTATCAGACTCATATTCTGACTAGAATTGAGTATGACGACGTCAAGCTAGTTGTAATGAGCAGTTTAAGTCAAACTAGCCTAC
>NW_027468576.1:38425747-38428247 GCF_046254945.1 Alosa pseudoharengus | reverse complement strand
GTTCTACTCAAAATACTTGTGCACGTAGGCTATGGAATATTGGTCAAATCTAGCAAGTAAGAAAGTTTAAGTGAATGACGTGAAAGTGAAAGTAAGACATTTGAAAGGCCAACAAAAGTTAATGTTGCTTTTTATAGTACAAAGACTTACAAAACTGGTGCTCTAAATAGTGATTCTGTTGTCTTTAAAAGGTTCTCTTATTGACGCATTGAACTGCAATTTGGATTAACACCTGCTTTTACAAGGCGGAAGTATTTAGGCGCAGAATAGACGTGCGCTTTCAGGAGCAGTCTTTGTACATACCGCGGAATACATAACTAGGCGCTCTTTACTCCTCCCCTCCCATCTTTTTACGCTAAACTCCCACTTTCCCCTGGATCCTCCCATGAATGCATATGCATGACATTAAAAACGCAATCTGCCACTTTCAGCTCTCTCGACAGGCAGTTTGTGCTTTTACATCATTGTGGCCTGTTTGTACATACCTCGCAATGATTTTACACGCACGTTGCGAAAAAAATACGCCTGAAGTGGGCGCAAAAGCATTAGTACATCTGGCCCTCAATCTCTTCTTCCTTTAAAGCTTCATTTTATTTCTCAGAGTAATAAATGCCCTTTTTTGCTTGGCCTCAAAAAAGAAAACACACACGCGCGCACACACACACACACACACACACACACACACACACACACGCACGCACACACACACACACACACACACACACACACACACACGCACGCACGCACGCACGCACACACACACACACACACACACACACACACACACACACACACATACACACACACACGGCCCTGAGGGCTCCTGAAATGACCCTCAACTTGACCTTCAGATTCTCCGTGCCTAGACAGGAGGTTGGGGGTGGGTCCTCCTCTCTGGTGACTGCAGTGTCCAGGGTATTAAGGGCTCTGGAAGGGCTGCGTCTCTGAGCGTCCAGGGCATTAAGGGCTCTGGAATGGCTGTGTCTCTGAGTGTGTGTGTGTGTGTGTGTGTGTGTGTCCATGGCTGTGGAGTGTGTGTGTGTGTGTGTGTGTGTGTGTGTGTGTGTGTGTGTGTGTGTGTGTGCGTGCGTCTCTGAGCGTCCTTTGTCTCAGTGAACTGAGGAAGACCCAGAGCAGTACGTCCTTCGCACGTTTGTTGTGTTGAGGTATTTGGAGAGGAACCTCAGACATCTTCATTTGTCACATGCATCCAGTCAAACCACAAGCATTCACTGGTCCATCTATACATTCCCCACTGAACACAAACACACACACACACACACACACACACACACACACAGAGCCATGCAGACACACACACACACACACACACACACACACACACACACACACACACAGAGCCATGCAGACACACACACACACACACACACACACACACACACAGAGCCATGCAGACACACACACACACACACACACACACACACACACAGAGCCATGCAGACACACACACACACACACACACACACACACACACACACACACACACACACTCCACAGCCATGGACACACTCACACACACACACACACACACACTCACACACACACACACACAGAAACACACACACACACACACACACACACACACACACACACACACACACTGCACAGCCATGAAGACTTGGGTATTTCCTGTCTCTGGTCTCAGCACAGTAGAGGATCGAGTTATCCTGTCACATAATCAAACCACCTGTTGAATACTCACCCACTGAAAGCTGTAGTTTATTAGGATGATTTAGGAGGCAGTTGATCTCACAAAAACTGTCACCTGAATTTATTATCAAAGACAAAATAAGGAATAGTAACAGCAATTAAATCAAATATAAAATTGAAATCAAATCCTACTCTACATTCAAACCTGTCATCTTGTGATGAATGTCAGCCTGTAACCTGATAGTGGTGTATTAGCAAAGAAATCTAACTCAGAGACTGTGTGTGTGTGTGTGTGTGTGTGTGTGTGTGTGTGTGTGTGTGTGTGTGTGTGTGTTAGTATAGACATCTATCCCAGAGACTGCCCTGAGAACGCGCTTCCCTGACCCATGCCGAGCGTCGCTCTGGGCAACACATGCGCTTGTGTTACGGCCCTAGTGTGTGTTGGTCGTCTGTCTCTGTGTTTTGCCTTTGCCCTTGTTTAGGTCCCACCTGCTGCTGATTGCCGGAAAGGGAGTTCCTAATTGAGGTTGATTGACAGCCCTTAAAAGACCCAAGATGGCATTAGTTCAGTGCCTTTGAGCCCGCCAGCATCCACGGTTGTGTGAGAGCCGTGGATGGCTGTGTGTATTGTGTTTATGTTGTGTATTGTCCTGAGCTGTTGTCATTCTGTGTGATCTTGACCAGCTCATTTTTAGATTACTACGGTGGTAGTGTGTGCCGAGTGCGGCAATTACTCCCAGTGGGGAGAGTGGCTACGATGTAGCAAAATACTGGCCTAGTGTGGCCAGGGTGTGCCGGGTTCGGCAAGACTACTCCCAGTGGGGAGGTT
>NW_027468576.1:38405140-38418048 GCF_046254945.1 Alosa pseudoharengus | reverse complement strand
CACACACCACGAACACTCTGCAACGCACAGGACATAGTAGCTCAAGTCTACAGTGGAGTGTGTATGTGTGTGTGTGTGTGTGTGTGTGTGTGTGCGCTCTGCATATGGTACAGTATTATTCTCAGGAGTGGTGTGTGTGTGTGTGTGTGTGTGTATGTGTGTGTGTGTGTGTGTATGTGTGTGTGTGTGTGTGTGTGTGTGTGTGTGTGTGTGTGTGTGTGTGTATGGGTGCTCTGCATATGGTACAGTATGACTCTCAGGAGTGGTGTGTATATGTGTAAGCATGTGTGTGTGTGTGTGTGTGTATGTGTGTATGTGTGTGTGTGTGTGTGTGTGTGTGTGTGTGTGTGTGTGTGTGTGTGTGTGTGTGTGCAAGGCCAGCAGGATTAAAGGAGGATACTGGAGTAGCTGAGAGGATAATGAGCAAAACTGATCAGAGCCAAAACACACTCGCTATCACACACACACTCAAACTCACTCATATGCACACACACATACACACTCATATGCACACACACATACACACACACACACACACACACACACACACACACACACACACACACACACACACACACACACACACACATACACACCATCCCTCCTCTTTCCACCTGGCATAGCATCAATAATTCAGCTTGATGCTCCTTCTCCACACATACACACACACACACATGCACACGCATGCACACATGCATGTGTGTGTGTGCGTGTGTGCGTGTGTGTGTGTGTGTGTGTGATGCCTTTATCCATATTTTCTCTTGCATTTTGTTAGTGTGTTGTTTTGCATGTACATAATGCAGCATCAAGGTAAAACAACGGAGTGTTTTGTCTTATGTAAAATTCATGTTCAGGGGAACTCCACAGGCAGGGGGGATTTTTTCAGCCTGTGAGCCGAGATGTTTGTGAAAGTGCTGAATAACCACCGAGTCTTTGTGGACTGAGTTAACGACCTCATTACCTTGCTACAGTACGCAACACAATAATTACTCCAGAGGAGCAACACAATAATTACTCCAGAGGAGCAATTTGTTGGGAATTACAGGGGAAAAAATCCTGTTGAATTTGAGAAAGTCCAGCACAGCCCTGTGATGGTGTTCTGTCTCATGTCTTGCATGTGCAGCCCAGCTGCTCCATTTGGCATCTGCAGGGAATGGAGAGGAAGTCATGTGCAATGTCCAGTATGGGGAACGCACCCGTGATGTAAAGTATGGGGGACGCACCCGTGATGTACAGTATGGGGAACGCACCCGTGATGTGATAGATAGATAGATAGATACTTTATTGATCCACAAGGGGAAATTCAAGGTCTCAGTAGCATACAGACATCTAACACAACATGCACTTACAGCAGAAATGGTAAATATAAGTATAAACATATAACCAAACTCCACTGTACAATAGAGACAGTAGAAGATAAGAAAAACTAACAAAACTAAATACTAAATATACTATATAAATTAAATTTTAAAAAATCCACAGTGTGCTTGAGGGTGATCAAGCATGAGACGCTTGCGGTGACAGGGCCGGGACTGGCCTGTAGTTCTCAGTGTCATGGTGAAGGTGCAAAAAGTAGTCCAACAGTAGTCCTGTAGTTATGTGTGCATGGTAAGGTGCTCAAGAGAGTGAGTGTCATGGTGAAGGTGCAAAAAGTAGTCCAACAGTAGTCCTGTAGTTCTGTGTGCATGGTGAGGTGCTCATGTGCAATGATGAGCAAAGGTGATGTCATGTGCAATGTAAAGTAAAGGGCACACGCTTGGCATGATTACTGGCTCTGCGTGTGCAGGGATGCAGGAATGTGTGCATCTGCATTGTCTGCATTCTGATAAGAAAGGGTCAGTGTGTGCTGATGGACTGTTGGACTGTAATGACATACAGTACTGTTTCTCTGCGCCATCTGAAATATCAAATTCAGGACGTCCAGCTTTGGCTCCTGCTGCCGTTTGGCTGCTGTGAGGCAGCACCAGGAGTCTGGATCTAACGTGACGCCGCTGGACAGCTACACATCTGAGGACACTGGGTTGTTTTAACAAACAAAATATGGACAGCATGTCACATGTAATGGTGTTTCTTTGCTTTTTACATTTACCAGGCAACATTTTGCACATCCATCATGCAGTCTGAATTCTCAGTTGACTGATGTTTTGTAGCCAAAGCGATGCTTTAATAACTCAGTCATGTAAACATACTGCGTGGTGCCACTGGTATTTGGATGGATGTCAGTGGACTAGCCATAGAGTGTGTGTGTGTATGTGTGTGTGTGTGAGTGTGTGTGTGTGTGTGTGTGTGTGTGTGTATGTGTGTGTGTGTGTGTGTGTGTCAGAGCAGAGATGCTGGCCATGGGGTTGCTGCAGCGCTGAGCAGCTGAAGTGCTATACACCAGTGAATGAGTGAAGGCTTTGATGCATCATTAAATGGGAGATGTTCTAAAGAGTGTGTGTGTGTGTATGTATGCGTGTGTTGGGAGGAGTGTGTGTGTGTGTGTGTGTGTGTGTGTGCGTGCTTGTGTTCAGAGGAGTGTGTGTGTGTGTGTGTGTGTGTGTGTGAGCATGTGTGAGCGTGTGTGTGTGTGTTCAGAGGAGTGTGTGTGTGTGTGTTTAGAGGAGTGTGTGTGTGTGTATGTGTGTAATGGGAGGAGTGTCTGTGTGTGCGTGCATGTGTTCGGAGGTGTGTGTGTGTGTGTGTGTGTGTGTGTGTGTGTGTTCAGAGAAGCTGAGCCATAGTCACACAGCAATACACCAAATCATAAGATATCCGCATTAGACTGAATAAATGTCCATACGTGCTGAATGCATAATTACCTTTTGTGTGTGTGTGTGTGTGTGTGTGTGTGTGTGTGTGTGTGTGTGTGTGGTGCCAACAGTATGCAGGCTGTGTTGACTGTTGCACTGTTGGCAGCGGTAATGAAGTTCAACAGCAGGAAAAGGCCACTGAGGCTCCGGTCTGCATGTGAATCTGCTGCACCTCCTCATCAGGCCGAGGGGGCATTTCCATGGAGTGTGTGTGTGTGTGTGTGTGTGTGCGAGCGCCAGCCAGAGCCAGAGTGAGAGTAAGAGCAGCAGGCCCTTGACAACGTGGGCTTGAAATTCACCGTGTCTAATGTGCTTTTTAATAGCAAGCCGCCCACTGCTCTCCTCTCACTTTCTGTCGTCCCCCCCACTCACCGCCTCTTGCCGCCCTCTTGATTAAATCTGTGGGCCAACGCACCCCCCCTGACACAGCAGAGTGAATAGGAGCATGCAGGATGGGGTAACAGTGAAGATTCTACTGCCCTTGGCCCCATCTAGAGTCTTCCTTTCCATTTCTCTCTCTTTCTCTCCTCTCTCTCTCCCTCCCTCCCTCCCTCCCTCTCTCTTTCCTCTCTGTGTGATGTGTGATAACCCCTCTCCTCTCTCTTTCTCTCTTTCTCTCTCACTCTCTCCCTCTCTCTCTCCTCTCTGTGTGATGTGTGATAACCCCTCTCCTCTCTCTCTCTCTCTCTCTCTCTCTCTCTTTCTCTCTCTCACTCTCTTGTGTGCGTGCTCTCTCTCTCTCTCTTGTGTGCGTGCTCTCTCTCTCTCTCTCTCTCTCTTGTGTGCGTGCTCTCTCTCTCTCACTCTCTCTCTCTCTCTCTCTATCTCTCTCTCTCTCTCTCACTCTCTTGTGTGCGTGCCTTCTCTCTGTCTCTCTGCAAAGACCAGGAGATTTGGCAGAAAATTGTGTCATATCAACACAAAACAGCAGTGCATATGTTGTTGTGCATGAGTGTGTGTGTGTGTGTGTGTGTGTGTGTGTGTGTGTGTGTGTGTGAGAGAGAATTCTGGCATAAAATCTGTTCATAAAATCCAGAAATACTAACTCCCACTGCATCACCCCTCTCTCTATCTCTCCCTCCCTCTCTCTCTCTCCCTCTCTCTCTCTCTCTCTTTTTCTCTCTTTCTCTCTCTCTCCCTCTCTCTCTCTCTCTCTCTCCCTCCCTCTCTGTCTCTCTCTCCCTCTCTCTCTCTCTCTCCCTCTTTCTCTCTTTCTCCCTCTCTCTCTCCCTCTCTCTCAGATCTCACCCTCCCATCCCGCTGTTCTTCATCTCCGTGGTGCCCAGTCGTGGCCGTGGGCATGGGCTGAGGCTGTGGTTGGTGAGTGGGCATGGGCCTGGGCTGAGGCTGTGGTTGGTGAGTGCCCGCTGTAGGTTGTCTCCAGTTCTGGCTCCAGTGCAGACACAGCACAGTCTGGAGGAGCAGACCCTGCGAGTGGTGCCCGCTCTGCCAAGCCTGTGCTCTGGGCACCGACGACCTCCGAGGTCCCGGGGTGTGAGAAAGCCCAGCGTGGCGCCCCCCACCCCTTTCGCCCGTCAACTCGTCTCTCTGTGCGTCTGTCATCGCTGGCCCTCTGGATGCCAGGCAGAGCCCTGGCACCGTCCGCGGGCACCGCGGCCAACCCTCGCCAGCATCCTGGCGACCTGCTGGACCCTCCCGCTGTGAGGTCAGAACACAGGAGACAAAGAGAGCAAAGAGACAGTGTGAGAGCAGTCGCAACAGACTGACCTTACAAATGCTCTTACAAGCCCGAGCAGAAGTGGACAACACTTACACGAAAAAACAAGCAAATCACCAAACAAAGTCATTCATACGACTTTTAACTGTTCCATTTGCTACAATCTGCATGAAAAGGCTGGCTGGAGTGCAAGTCTTTGTAGTGTGGAACGGGCCGAGATGCCCCTTCAGCTCATCACACCAAAGGGAACGTGCTCTGTGCCGCTGCACTTCAAAGTCGTGCAAAACCGAGAGACGTCAGACGAGTACATCTCTCCCCCTCGCTCACTCGCCCCGCTGTCTTAACTAAAAAGGTCAACCTTGAGGGAGGCTTTAAGTAGGCTTTTCAAAAGCACAGGCGCCTTCCCACAATCCCTTGCTGCTGTCTGCTGGATGGGCAGAGAGGTGTGAAGGCAGAGCAGGAGACGGGCGAGATGTCCTCTCCCCGAGCTCTCCCCGAGATGTCCTCTCCCCGAGCTCTCCCCAAGATGTCCTCTCCCCGAGCTCTCCCCGAGATGTCCTCTCCCCGAGAGGTCCTCTCCCCGAGCTCTAACGTGGCGCAGGACTGTCCACAGGGGGATGGGAGGGAGAATAGACGGCAGCCTTAGAAACCCTTCCAAGCCCATCCGTCCAGGCTAAGGACACCTCAGTCTGTTCACTTATGCTGCGTCTTTCTCAAACTCAAGGTCGCTTTACAAATAAAGGAGTTAGGACCATATATATAAACAAAATGCCCACATAAGCAAATAAAGGAGTTAGGACCATATATATCAAAATGCCCAAATAAGGAAATAAAGGAGTTAGGACCATATATATATATATATATAAACAAACAGCCCAAATGAGCAAATAAAGGGGGAATCAAGCGATACGGTTCTGCAGTGGCAACGTAGGGGAAATTAAATGAGACTTGATTTGAAGAAAGGAACTAGAAAGCCCTCCACACTCCTCTGCCCTGGGTAAGGACACCTCACCTTAAATCCCATCCGTCCTGACTAAAAACACCCCTGACCGACCCCATCCGTCCTGAGGGACAGTCAGGTGCTTCCTGTGGGAGGAAGCAGTCCCTAAGAGGATTACAAACGAGCCCTCCAGGACAAAAGGGGCGCTGGGGATTGATGGCTTGCTGAAACATTCACGCCGTATTGTTCCACGGCAGGAGCGGACGGAGCCGACGGAGCTGACGGAGCATGTGCGAGACCTGATGAGAGCAGCGCTGGGGTCGCATGAAGAGACAAGATGGATTAAAGACATGAGACACAAAGAAAAGAGGAGAAAATAGAATGAAGAAAAGGAGGAAAAAAGACTCCTCTGTCTCACTCCCCTCTGTGGAATCTCCTCTGTTTAACTCCACTCCTCTGTTTAACTCCACTCCTCTGTTTAACACTTCTCTGTTTAACTCCACTCCTCTGTTTAACTCCACTCCTCTGTTTAACTCCACTTCTCTGTTTAACTCCACTCCTCTGTTTAACTCCACTCCTCTGTTTAACACTTCTCTGTTTAACTCCACTCCTCTGTTTAACACTTCTCTGTTTAACTCCACTCCTCTGTTTAACTCCACTCCTCTGTTTAACTCCACTCCTCTGTTTAACACTCCTCTGTTTAACTCCACTCCTCTGTTTAACACTTCTCTGTTTAACTCCAAAGTCAAAAGTCAAAGTCAAAGTCTGCTTTATTGTCAATTTCTTCACATGTCAGGACATACAAAGAGATCGAATTACGTTTCCCACTATCCCACAAGACATATTTTACCAATTAGGTCCACAGACAAACATAACATTCAAGTAAACAATATAAAAAGTAAAAATAAGAAGGCACATACAATGAAGAAATAAGAGCAGCAAAATGTGGGTTGAAATTGTGCAATTGTGCATACAGTAGACAGTCAATATAATAGTGCAAAAGTCAGGCCAATAAATGGTTGAGGTAGTTCTGTTTGACCTAAGTATGCAAGTGGCATAGTGGTGCAAGTTCTGTAAGAGCAGCAGAAGTGTGTTCTTAACTCCACTCTTCTGTTTAACACTTCTCTGTTTAACTCCACTCCTGTTTAACTCCACTCCTGTTTAACTCCACTCTTCTGTTTAACACTTCTCTGTTTAACTCCACTCTTCTGTTTAATTCCACTCCTGTTTAACTCCACTCCTGTTTAACTCCACTCTTCTGTTTAACACTTCTCTGTTTAACTCCACTTTTCTGTTTAACTCCACTCTGTTTAACTCCACTCTGTTTAACTCCACTCTTCTGTTTAACTCCACTCTGTTTAACTCCACTACTCTGTTTAACTCCACTCTGTTTAACACTACTCTGTTTAACTCCACTACTCTGTTTAACACTACTCTGTTTAACTCCACTCTTCTGTTTAACACTCCTCTGTTTAACTCCACTCTGTGGGATATCAGAGTTTTTGGCTGCTCTTGTTTTGACCACAACATAAAAGAAGACAGACATCAGCGTTTTAACAAACACAGAGAGCAAATATGTTTTTTAATTACATGAGGGCAGAAAGACTGCAGAGTTTTATTCTAATTCCACACTGGTGAGCACCAGAGAGGTATTCCAGTGCACCAGACGGCTTGAGCATTAAGTCCCCCTCATCAGACGGCAATGCACAATCAAAGCCCCTCCGCCGCCTTGGGATTTATCGCTCAGGAAACCCGTAATGTTCATATTACATATCAGGCATCGGAATGTCTTGACCTTTAATATGCGTCTCAGGATGGATGCGGGCGAAGCCGGGAGTCGTCCAGCTGAGCGTCCTCCAAATGCCACAGCTTGCGTCTGCATCACAGATCAGCACTCCGTCCTGCACTACACTCCCTCAACGGCCACTGCACCCAGCGCTAATGCGAGACCTGGCCGAAGGTGTGTTTTTATACGCCGTGTCGTCTCAGGACACACTGCACGAGATGTGTGTGTGTTGCCTTACGTGCCATGAGAGATGAGGAGGATGTGTGTGTGTGTGTGTGTGTGTGTGTGTGTGTGTGTGTGTGTTGCCTTACGTGCCATGAGAGATGAGGAGGATGTGTGTGTGTGTGTTGCCTTATGTGCCATAAGAAATGAGGAGGATGTGTGTGTGTGTGTGTTGCCATATGTGAGAAATGAGGAGGTTGGCTGGGCCAATAGTCAGTAGATGTTTGAAGTTGCTTGTTTGTTGATGGGTGCGTGTGAAGAAGTGACTCTTCATGGATCATTTTTTGTTTATTTTGTCTCTTCAAAGCTGCAGTGAAATTTCAAAACATGCTTAAGAGCATTTCTCTCTCTAACTCCATGTTTGTCTGTGTTTGTTTAATCTCTGTCAGTTAAAACGGATTTAGATGAATGTGTTAGAAAGAACCATAAGACAAACACCATTCAGTAAGAACTTGGTACTTTTGTTCTGTTTTCCCCTTGTCGTTTGGATCAGCCCACTTCTGCATACTCTTAGAGAGGTCTAGTTTCAAGGTATTTGTAGCCTGGCGTCGTTTTAATGCTCATCATTCACCCCTACAGTCCCTTCCACAGTCATTCTCCTACCACAACGTCAATTACAGCTGATCTTGCAGCTCTAAACATGAGGCTACCATGGACACAGTTGATGTTATAGGGCTATCTATCTTATGGGCCATTTAAGACCACTATGTAATGTGACTTCCAGCCGTCACGATATTCCCTGTGATCAACATCCCAGCTACCTGAGTACAGCTCTGAGAGTGTGTCTAAGGCCCCCTGTTTCAGTCCCTGCAGCTCTGAGAGTGTGTCTAAGGCCCCCTGTTTCAGTCCCTGCAGCTCTGAGAGTGTGTCTAAGGCCCCCTGTTTCAGTCCCTGCAGCTCTGAGAGTGTGTCTAAGGCTCCCTGTTTCAGTCCCAGCAGAGATGAAAGGGATGCTTCATCTGGAATGACAGTGACACAAACCAGTGTGAATGAAAGCAGACACAGCTAAATATGTGATGTGTGTTAGAAACGGCAGAGGGAGCAAAACACAGCGGCATGGTGCGTGTTAAATAGCGATCGCACTCCTCTAACCAGGGTAGGTGTGGGAGCAAAATGAATCATCGTTAAGATGGGACATGAGGAGCGGATCTTGAACATCTCCAAATCAACGTCCTCTCTAACAGACAGTCCCTGCAGCTTGTTGTTTCGTTTATGTTGTCCAAGTCATTTAAGTTGATCGAATCATGACATTTCGCACACAGAGATTGCATTGCTGGGAGGGCAGGGAGGACAGTGATCCCATTGTTTGTGGGAGACAGCAGCAGGCCCTCATTAAGTGAGTTAAGGGGTCTGGAAGCCACTCAACGGAGAGCATCACACCGCATGACTGGCCCCATGGCCCACCTCCTAATGCAAAGGGTCAACTCATTTCCACAACAATCCGCGTACAGTGAAACGTCTCTGCACCCCTCCCCAGCACATTCACCCTGACATTTTCGGCGAACTAAATTTAGTCTGTAGGATTGTTCGTGGAACGCGGAACACGGTGAGTGGAACGCGGACGGCGCTGAGTGGGTAGAATCTGGCCGTTGTGTGCCACAGACACCATAGATTAGCCACGGCCATCATGTTAGGGCTGAGCCAATCAGATCAAAGCCAACACAAAGACACCTGTGTCAGATGAACATACTGCAACACTGACCGCCGTAGCTGGCTCTGACGCAACACACATTAGTAGAATCTTTTTATGCGGCATATGCTCTAAAATGATATTTCACATTTAACAGGGATGACTGGCTGTTTCATAGGTAAAGTATCAAGTGAAAGAAGAACCTATGCCGTTTCAGGGCAAACACATTCATGTTGGACCACATGGTGTGAACGAAAACTTTGGTAAAAAATCAAATTTGCTTGTACATTTTAACATCAGCATTTTTATTGGTTTATTTAAAAAGTGAAACCAGTATAAAGTAGCTCCTCTTAAAGTTGGGAGAAATTGATGCCGAGCTGTTTATTTTATAAGAGCCATGTTTCACTGACTGAATATTGAGTATTGGTTTGTATTTTCGCAGATTTGACACGTGGCTTTACTTGTCGAGGCTTGAAGATGACATTGTTTACGCTGTTGTCTGTGCACTTGTTTACACAAACAGAATGTAATACTATAATGTCCACAATCAACATATATATTGCTTTCTCTTTAAATGTCCTGAATTTACAAATGAATATGAAACTCTGGCTTTATTGAGGGAAATTAAACCATATCGAGAATCATTTTAATTGTATTTTAATACTAATTTTTAAAGATTTCATAAGGACACCTTTTGCATGGTGAGAAGTGCATTGTTGTTTTTATTTCTAGATAATGCAGGAGGTTTTTCAGCTTTTGTGTAATGCCGTGATTTCAGCGCTGTACACCTGCAGGCGTGTGTGTGAAGCGGACATCAGCACTGTAGCAGGAGGAGTTACTTTATTTAAAATTTAAACTTTATTTGCTTTTGTTCTGAAATGCCCAGAACTTATTGTTTATGTTTATGCGTGTAGTTCTTAGTGTTAGTTCTTTTGTTCAAAGCTAATTTATTGTTTTATTGAATTTATATATATATATTTTATTGTAGCAAAAAATCTCAAAATACATTACATTTAACTGTCAGCCACAAAATATCCAAAACGTTTTCTTGAATTAGGTGTGTGTGCTATGCACATTATACATATGCAAAACATTTTTTATCTAAAAAACAAAAACAAATTAAAAAAAAAAGTTGATAATTTTTTAATCAAGTCAAATGATTAATTTCCGAGTACTTTTTTCCGCTTACACCGTAAACATTTTTTATATATGATGAATGAAATCATATTTAAATGAATTACCTGAGTGTCCAGCCAGTGATTGAGTCATATTACACTTCTCCCGTCTGAATCAATCATCATTAAAGGGGTAATTATTGACAGCAGATTGTTGATCTGGCAAATGGCGGAGACCAAGAAGGTCACCATGGTTTTCTGTTTTTCTGCCTTTCTCAACAAAAGCTCTGAATCAGAGGGCTTAGCTGCAGGGTCTGTATCAATATCAAAGGTGGCTTCTTTCCCCGGATCAATTTCCGCGGGACCAAGCAGGAGAAATTGCCATTGGCCCCGCAGTAGCGGCACAGAAAGAATTCAGTCTAAAGACCCGAGTGGCGTTCACTATTCTTAGTTGCCTTCCTTGCAGCCTGTTCTCTATTCAAACTTGGCTTTAATTGAGTCATTTGTGAAATTGGGCCGATCAGAGTCATTTTGCCTGCTACTCCGCTGAGGAGAGCCCGAATCTGCCCAACTGCTGGGTAACAGCACTTAAATATACATTACCATCGCCACGGTGCACACGAGCAGCCCATAATGATCAGCCTCTTTTAACACTCTTTATATAAAATATATATATATATATATATATATATATGAAAATCATTGAAATGGTCCAGGGAAGAATTCACACATTTCCAGCGTTGAGATACCCTGTAAGAGGGTGTGTGTGTGTGTGTGTGTGTGTGTGTGTGTGTGTGTTCAGAAGGCTGTGTCCACCAGTGACCATTGGATAAGAGGATGCAGAGTTCGGCTGCTTAGACACTTTCCCATGATAGTCTTAAACGTTTGATTGATTAGGCATAGCAGTCTCTTATAAGTCTGTGTCTGCACAATGCTTCCTTTAAACGTAGAGCCAGGGCCTGACTCGTGTGTGTGTGTGTGTGTGTGTGTGTGTGTGTGTGTGTGTGTGTGAACGGTGCATATGTGAATGTCTGGAAGGGCAGGCATGGCCGAGGATGCGAGAGGTCTGGGATAAAGAGAGAGAGAGAGAGAGAGTGAGAGAGAGAGAGAGAGAGAGAGAGAGTGAGAGAGAGAGAGAGAGAGTGAGAGAGAGAGTGAGAGAGAGAGAGAGAGTGAGAGAGAGAGTGAGAGAGAGAGAGAGAGGGCTCTGAGACGACTAGCGGTGCCAGCGAGGGGAGAATCTGATACGGAGCACCAGGGCCTGCGTGGGGAGGAGGAAATATGCCGGAGCTTATGGGCCTGACAGACACATAACTCAGGCCAGTCCAGGGGAAGAGCGGGGGGCTGAGCAACGGCTCCCAGAGCCAGCGCTATTGAATACGGCTCAGGCCGGCAGGATTTACTACTGGCTATTAGAGGTCAACCTATTCTCCAAGGGACCCCCACCAGGGCCACTTCATGAAAAACTGCACAGACAGTGCTCTTTGAATCGTCAATACATTAACCCTTCTGTCACTTTCCATGGATGATTCGTTCCTTAGCAGTAGTTTAATTTCCTCAAATCTGGACGAGATTAAAGACGGGATGTCCACTGGTGTGGCTGGTGGTGACCCTCGTATTGAACAAGCGAATCGGATCGGACACACAACACACAACACACAGAAGCTCCGTGCTGCTGAATCCTCGGCCACTTTCATGGGTCAGAAAGCGTTCCTCAAGGGTGAAAAGACACAGCCATCACTCAATCATGCTCAGCCTCCAACACGCAACACCATGATCAGTCTCACAGCATTATGTCTTTGTGCTGAGCTAGAAATCCAACAGACAGACAGACGCTTGCTCTCTCACAGGTCCTCATATTCCCTGGTGCATTTAGGCGCTCCGTCATTGTCATAACCTTTGGGGTCGTGTTGGTGTACGCATCATAACCTTTGGGGTCGTATTGGTGTACGCATTGTGTGAGGACAAAGCACGCTCTCTCTTTCTCTTCCGGTCCGCATGGCTTATTATGGGATGGCGAGTCCCCCAACCGCAGACAGGTCTGTGACCTTGACCCCTGACCCCTCCATTGGCAACTAATTGCTGTTTAGTCAGGGGAATTGTGGGCTGGAGAGACTGCTGTTTCAGGAGAGCTCGTCGTGGCGTATCCGTGGCAGAGGAGGAGGCTGGACATCTGATAGCCGGCGTTGAGAGACCCGTCCGATTCAGTCCTGGCTTCTGGAAACTTCCTTCTTCAGTCAAAACACACAGCTGGTACCTAGTCTCCCTTCTGTCACCACACACACACTTCTTCTCACTCAAAGCTTTATGCCCGGGAAAGAGACAGATTGTAAATGCAATTAACCTTTTGTCTGTCACTCTTTATATATGTCACACACACACACACACACACACACACACACACACACACACACACACACACACACTCTGACTCTGCTTAAATGTTCCTCAAAGAGAAATCAAAGGAAGTCAAAGTTCTTAGCAGTGCCTTTTGAGATGCGAGGCACTACCTAGGTGAGAGTGTGTCTCTGTGTCTGTGTGTGTGTGTGTGTGTGTGTGTGTGGCACTACCTGGGTGAGAGTGTGTGGCACTACCTGGTTGAGAGTGTGTGTCTGTGTCTGTGTGTGTGTGTGTGTGTGTGTGTGTGGCTCTACCTGGGTGAGAGTGTGTGTCTGTGTGTGTGTGTGTGAGTGTGTGTGTGTGGCACTACCTGGGTGAGAGTGTGGCATTTTTTGGAGTTGGGCA
>NW_027468576.1:38390140-38395140 GCF_046254945.1 Alosa pseudoharengus | reverse complement strand
TTTTTTAAGCCACCCTCTCTCTTTCCCTCTCTCTTCCTTTCCTCTCTGCATTCTATATAAAGAATATAGCTCTTTATCTCTCTCTCTCTCCCTCTCTCTCAATCTAATTCTCCTTCTTCTTCTCTCTCTCTCCCCCTTTCTCTTTCTCTATCTCTTTCTCCTTCTCTCTCACCCCTCTATCCCTCTCTCTTCCTCTCCCTCTCTCCTCTGCTCTATCTCTTTCCCCTTTGTGGCATTCAGGTTGGTCAGACAGGCACTCCTCTCCAGCTCCCGCTCTTTGATACACACACTATTTAAGATTTATGGGCCGGTGGGAGCCAGGTGTAGCACTTGGAACTGGGGTTAAAAGCTCTTTTATTGCACAATTTTATGAAGCCAGTACAAGGAAACAAGAGACCCAGTTTCAGAGATTAAAAAAAGAGATAACCGCCGAAGTTCCTCCTTGAAATTCCTGCGGATAATGGAAGACATTCCCTTTATGGACTTAAAGGGGGAGAGGGGAAAAAAAGCGTGGAGACACTCACACACACACACACACACACACACACACACACACACACACACACACACACACACACACACACACACACACATCCTCTCTGCAAGAGTGGAAATAAATCTTCTGAGGCCTGATCCTTTGCTAGCTCACCAGCTGTGTCTGGGGAGAGGGAGTAAAGATGGCGGCTCCTGACTGGTGAGCGAGGAGAAAGATATTCAATCGCAGGAGTTCTCTATAAATGACCCTAAATTACTGCGCCGGCTCGTAATCGCATTCTGGGCTGATGACTTCTCGTAGAGATGCTGAAGTGGCCGACTGGGCTTAAGGAGAGGGCAGTGCGGTCACTGGATTATCTTCCTGGCTCGTCCCCCGAGATCAACCTTCTCTCGCGTTTCTGGTAATAGGCCCCGTGAAATAGCTGGAGACGGCCGTGATGGACACAGTCGGAGATGGAGGGCTGTGCTTCCTTCGCTTTTCTCACGGAGGACAAAAGATGGCTGGAAGTCAGAGTCAAGGTTGTTCAGCGGAGCGCGCCCCGCAGACAGCTTATTACATTTGGAATCTGGTGTCGTGGTGTTGTCAATCACGGCCCACTCTGATTGGACTGATACCATGGGGCTTTACCCAACCAAACCGTTGTTTTCATTCACTTCATTTAAAGGTATCAAAGGCTCCTCTCTCTCTCTCTCTCTCTCTCTCTCTCTCTCTCTCTCTCTCTCTCTCTCTCTCTCTCTCTCTCTCTTTCTCTTTCTCTCACTCATTCTTTCTCTCTCTCTCTATCCTCTCTTCCTTGTTATTACTTCCAGACCCCCCCCCCCTTCCGTATCCCCCATCCCCCAATTACAGGCGGTCTTTCATCTGCATAGCTAAGAATGAGGGGATAGGATCAGGACAGTTGAAGAAAGAGGCATTGTACCCTACCCTCCTACACACACACACACACACACACACACACACACACACACACACACACACACACACACACACACCCTCCGCCCCCATCCCTGACTCGGGGCCCTTGGCATATCACAGGGAGCTTAATATCCACTAAGACCACTCAGGGCAGTCTTTTCTATCCATAGGCTCCTCTGTCTCTCCCTCTCTCTCTCTTTGCGTTTGACTCGTCTCCTCTCTCTATTTTTCTCTGCGCTGGACTATTGTCTCTCTCTCTCTCTCTCTCTCTCTCTCTCTCCCTCTGTTGAACTATCATTTCATCTCTCTCTCCCTCCACCGGACTACCGTCTCTACTGACTTTCTCTCTCCCTCCCTCTGTCCCTCTCTATCTCTCTCTCTCTCTCTCTATCTCTCTCTCTTTCCATCTCTCTGTCTCATCTCTCTCTTTCTCTCTCTCTTTCTGTCTCTCTCTCTCCCTCTCTCTCTGTCTCATCTCTCTCTCTCTCTCTCTGTCTCATCTCTCTCTCTCTCTCTCTCTGTCTCATCTCTTTCCCTCTCTCTTTCTGTCTCTCTCTCTCTCTCTCTCTCTCTCTCTCTCTCTCTCTCCTGTCTCGTGGTGCGCGGGGCCTCTGGAGATCCCCCAGATGAGCAGTTGGTGAGTCTCGCCCCTCATCCGTCATCCAGAGGAGGCCATCGTCTGGCAACCATTACGGCCGGACACAGCCAACTTTGTGTCTTCTCGCAACATTGTGAAGCGCTCAGCGTGTAATGATGGATTAAAAGAAAATATTGGCTGTGTGGTTTGATTGCTCTGGAGCGGGCCAGGCAGAAATTAGATAGGACAATATGAAATCGGATGTAGAGTAGGATTTAATTCTGGGGTCCCCCGGTGGAATATGGAGGGGCCTGCCTGAGAGCCGTTTACACAGCTCAGACAAAAACACTCTGAAGGATTTCACCAGCGTTTTAACACTCTCCACAGACACAAAGAAACCTTACAGCGCAGATAACCCAACAGCTTCCTCACTAGCCTGCCTCCAGCAGACGCAGGGGCATAAACTCTAAATGGCCGCCGATTTCTCAAGTTCTGCCTCCTCTTGAGCTGGTCTGCTATCTTTATTATTCTTGGTTTGAATGCTTATTTTTGTAGCGGTTATGCCCTCCTCCAATCAATGGGTAATCTTGAGGGGGGAGGTTTTAGCCTGCGTCCAAATGACATTGAACTTAATGGGGCCAGACAACAAAAAACTAACAAACTTGAAATCCTATACAACGCTAATGTCTTAGCCGCCATTTAAAGGCTGTTACTGGCCACTGTGGTTGTAAGAATTAGTAGCCCAGAGCAGAGGGACTAAGTGGCAGCATTAGGGTTCCGGAGTGGCTATACTGATCTTTTGTTTGGACTGGGATACAGCGCGGGATGAATGCCTGCCTGCCTGCCTGGCGAAAGGACAGGAGAGGAGAGGAAATAAAGGAGAGGAGCCGAGAGGAGGAGTGAAAAGGGAAAAAAGAGGGGAGGAGAGGAGTGAGAGGAGGAGTGGAGGGTTTGGGGAGCGGAGAGGAGAGGAGAGTGAGAGGAGGGGAGTAGAGAGGAGCAGGGAGGAGAGGAGGAGAGGAGCAAAGAAGAGAGGAGAGTGAGAGGAGAAGAGGAGTGAGAGGAGAGGAGAGTGGGGAGAAACCTGAGTTGTGGACTGACTGGACAGGCCAGAAGCCTGGGCCTCTCCCAGGAGAACAGCCCCCAGAGGGGTAGGCTAATTAGGCCAGCCGACCAGCACACAGAGGGGGCCTTGTTCCTGCAGAGGCCACAACCATTGTCCTGGAGTGGAGCGGCCATGATTTCATCCAGGAAGCAGGGGGGGTGGGGGGGTTAAGGGAAGGTGCTTTAATTAGGGTCCCGGTGACTGAGTATCATGCAAAAATGTAATTTAAGAAACGCATCAGTGAAGAGGGTGGAGGTGACCATGGCATTGTGTGGTGTGTAGTGATGAGATGCACCCAAGTGCCTAAGACTGATACAGCATATCACAACACTAAGATAATATCAGCAACACATCACCCAAAAATAACCATCCATGTGCCATATCTAGTGCTGCCAAATGGATATCCAACTTAAAACACAATTTCATAAAAATTGGTCTGTTTGAAAAACATCAAAAGCAAAGCTGTAGATATTTTTTCTCCGTTGGTCTTTTTGAAGACGGAATCCACAGATCAATTTTATATTCCTGTTTAGCCAAGCCTACTCCTCTCCTCTCTCTTCCTCTCCCCTCCGCTCTCCTCTCCACTCCGTCCCCCTGCCGATGCTGCTAGTGTATTTCTAGTGCCGATGCTGCTAGTGTATTTCTAGTGCCGATGCTGCTAGTGTATTTCTAGTGCCGATGCTGCTAGTGTATTTCTAGTGCCGATGCTGCTAGTGTATTTCTAGTGCGCGGCGCTCCACGGCACGCTCTCCTCTCCTCTCCGCTCCTTCTCTCCCCTCCTCCTCTCTTCTCCTCTCCACTCCCCTCCTCTCTGCTCCTCTCCGCTCCTCTCCCCTTCTCTCCTCTCCCCTCCTCCTCTCTTCTCCTCTCCACTCCCCTCCTCTCCGCTCCTCCTCTCTTCTCCTCTCCTCTCCCCCTCTCTGCTCCTCTCCGCTCCTCTCCCCTTCTCTCCTCTCCCCTCCTCCTCTCTTCTCCTCTCCACTCCCCTCCTCTCTGCTCCTCTCCTCTCCTCTCCTCTCTCCTCCTATCCGCTCTTCTCCTCTCCCCTTCTCTCCTCTCCCCTCCTCTCTCCTTCTCTCCTCTCTGCTCCTCTCCTCTCCACTCCTCTCTTCTCCTCTCCTCTCTTCTCTTCTCCGCTCCTCCGCTCCTCTCTTCTCCTCTCCCCTCTTCTCTCCTCCTCTCCTTTCTTCTCCGCTCCTCTCCCCTCCTCTCTCCTTCTCTCTGCTCCTCTTTTCTCCTCTCCTCTCTTCTCCCCTCCGCTCCTCTCCCCTCCTCTCTCCTCCTCTCCCCTCTTCTCTCCTCCTCTCCTCTCTTCTCCGCTCCTCTCCCCTCCTCTCTCCTTCTCTCTTCTCTTCTCCTCTCCCCTCTTCTCTCCTCCTCTCCTCTCCCCTCCTCTCCTCTCTGCTCCCCTCATCTCCGCTCCCCTTCCCCCTGCCGATGCTGCTGGTGTGTTTGTAGTGTGCGGTGCGGCGCTCCACAGCATGCTCTCCTCTCCCCCTCTAGAGCAGTGAGCTGCTGCGGGCGAGATAAGGCTGGCTGGGCTGCGTGGAGTTTGGGCTTAACCTAATCCCCCTCTCCCCTCCACAAAAAAGACAGACAGCTCTCTGCAGCAGCATAGCCCAGCCCAGCTCAGCTCCGGCAGGCAAGCAGGCAGAGGGGGGCTGGGGTGTGTGTGTGTGTGTAACGTGATGTGTGTGTGTGTGTGTGTGAGCGCAGTGTGATGTGTGAGTGAGAGTGTGTGTGTGGTTATGCAGTGTGATATATGTGTTTGTGTGCATGACTGTGTGTGTGTGTGTGTGTGTGTGTGTGTGTGTGTGTGTGTGTGTGTGTGTGTAAGTGTAAGTGTGTGTGTGTGTGTGTGTGTGTGTGAGTGTGTGTGTGTGTGTGTGTGTGTGTGTGTGTGTGTG